>NW_026906199.1:430000-556496 GCF_033807715.1 Cololabis saira | reverse complement strand
GTGTCAAACACAGACCTTTACAGGAGCACAGGCTTCACCCCACTGTCAAGTGTCATCAAACGTAAAAGATGGATGTGGATAGGCCACGTATGCAGAATGGACCCAAGCGCCATCCCAAGGGTAGCCATGAGATGGACACCACCAGGAAAGAGAAAAAGAGGCCGACCCAAAGAGACCTGGAGAAGATCGGTCGAGAAAGAAATGAAAGAACTTGGATGGACCTGGGGCCAAGTGCAGCACTGGGCAGCAGACAGACAGCATTGGCGTTCATTGGTGAAAACCTTATGTGCTACCTAGCACGAAGAGGATTAAGTAAAGTAAGTAAGTAAATCGCTGTTATGACAGAAATCCGCTTTTTGGCAGTTTCTCAGCGAGAAACAGTCATTTTGAACCTGAAACACAGGTAAGTGGTTTGGTGAGTCCAATAATGAAAGGATTCACTCAAATCAACTATATAGATTCCCTCCTTCAATTTTCTGACGTTTCCACTAGCTTGCCTTAAAAAATCAGAAGGTAAATCAATGTTATGACAGAAATCCGCTTTTTGGCAGTTTCTCAGCGAGAAACAGTCATTTTGAACCTGAAACACTGTAAGTGGTTTGGTGAGTCCAATAATGAAATGAGTCTCTCAAATCAACTACATAGACTCCTTTCTCCAATTTTCTGACGTTTTCAATAGCTTGCCTTAAAAAATCAGAAGGTAAATCAATGTTATGACAGAAATCCGCTTTTTGGCTGTTTCTCAGCGAGAAACAGTCATTTTGAACCTGAAACACTGTAAGTGGTTTGGTGAGTCCAATAATGAAATGAGTCTCTCAAATCAACTACATAGACTCCTTTCTCCAATTTTCTGACGTTTTCAATAGTTTGCCTTAAAAAATCAGAAGGTAAAACAGTGTTTTCACAGAAATCCTCTTTTTAGTTTTATCTCTGCCAGAAACGATCATTTTGAATCTGAAACACAGGTAAGTGGTTTGGTGAGTCCAATAATGAAATGAGTCACTCAAATCAACTATATAGACTCCCTCCTTCAATTTTCTGACGTTTTTAATAGCTTGCCTTAAAAAATCAAAAGTTAAAACAGTGTTTTCACAGAAATCCTCTTTTTAGCTTTATCTCAGCCAGAAACGATCATTTTGAACCTGAAACACAGGTAAGTGGTTTGGTGATTCCAATAATGAAAGGAGTCACTCAAATCAACTATATAGACTCCTTCCTTCAATCTTCTGACGTTTTCAATAGCTGGCCTTAAAAAATCAGAAGGTAAAACAGTGTTTTCACAAAAATCCGCTTTTAGCTGTATCTCAGCCAGAAACAGTCATTTTCAACCTGAAACACAGAAAGTGGTTTGGTGAGTCCAATAATGAAAGGAGTCGCTCTTTCAATAGCTTGCCTTAAAAAATCAGAAGGTAAAACAGTGTTTTCACAAAAATCCGCTTCTAGCTGTATCTCAGCCAGAAACAGTCATTTTCAACCTGAAACACAGGTAAGTTGTTTGGTGAGTCCAATAATGAAATGAGTTTCTCAAATCAACTACATAGACTCCTTTCTCCAATTTTCTGACGTTTTCAATAGCTTGCCTTAAAAAATCAGAAGGTAAAACAATGTTATTACAGAAATCCGCTTTTTGGCAGTTTCTCAGCGAGAAACAGTCATTTTGAACCTGAAACACTGTAAGTGGTTTGGTGAGTCCAATAATGAAATGAGTCTCTCAAATCAACTACATAGACTCCTTTCTCCAATTTTCTGACGTTTTCAATAGCTTGCCTTAAAAAATCAGAAGGTAAAACAATGTTATTACAGAAATCCGCTTTTTGGCAGTTTCTCAGCGAGAAACAGTCATTTTGAACCTGAAACACTGTAAGTGGTTTGGTGAGTCCAATAATGAAATGAGTCCCTCAAATCAACTACATAGACTCCTTTCTCCAATTTTCTGACGTTTTCAATAGCTTGCCTTAAAAAATCAGAAGGTAAAACAATGTTATTACAGAAATCCGCTTTTTGGCAGTTTCTCAGCGAGAAACAGTCATTTTGTACCTGAAACACTGTAAGTGGTTTGGTGAGTCCAATAATGAAATGAGTCTCTCAAATCAACTACATAGACTCCTTACTCCAATTTTCTGACGTTTTCAATAGCTTGCCTTAAAAAAATCAGAAGGTAAAACAATGTTATTACAGAAATCCGCTTTTTGGCAGTTTCTCAGCGAGAAACAGTCATTTTGAACCTGAAACACTGTAAGTGGTTTGGTGAGTCCAATAATGAAATGAGTCTCTCAAATCAACTACATAGACTCCTTTCTCCAATTTTCTGACGTTTTCAATAGTTTGCCTTAAAAAATCAGAAGGTAAAACAGTGTTTTCACAGAAATCCTCTTTTTAGCTTTATCTCAGCCAGAAACGATCATTTTGAACCTGAAACACAGGTAAGTGGTTTGGTGATTCCAATAATGAAAGGAGTCACTCAAATCAACTATATAGACTCCTTCCTTCAATCTTCTGACGTTTTCAATAGCTGGCCTTAAAAAATCAGAAGGTAAAACAGTGTTTTCACAAAAATCCGCTTCTAGCTCTATGTCAGCCAGAAACAGTCATTTTCAACCTGAAACACAAGTAAGTTGTTTGGTGATTCCAATAATGAAATTAGTCACTCAAATCAACTATATAGACTCCCTCCTTCAATTTTCTGACGTTTTCAATAGCTTGTCTTAAAAAATCAGAAGGTAAAACATTGTTTTCACAAAAATCCGCTTTTAGCTGTATCTCAGCCAGAAACAGTCATTTTCAACCTGAAACACAGGTAAGTTGTTTGGTGAGTCCAATAATGAAATGAGTCACTCAAATCAACTATATAGACTCCCTCCTTCAATTTTCTGACGTTTTCAATAGCTTGCCTTAAAAAATCATAAGGTAAAACAGTGTTTTCACAAAAATCCGCTTTTTGGCTGTTTCTCAGCGAGAGACAATTATTTGGAACCTGAAACACAGGTCCCCCCCCCCCCCCCACCCATTACCGGGACCGCATCACTGCGCCGTGCCGTGGACAAAATGAGGTACTGCACATTCGCCTAAAAGGCAGAATGACAGCATTAAAATGTCTCCAACTGTTCTCAAATAAAGTGTAAAAATCTGAAAATAAACACAATTCCTTCACAAAAATGGACTTTGTCTTTTGAGCATCTTTTGCCTTCATTTGCTTCAGCCAAATTAGAAACATGAGAAGAAAAGAGGGGAAAATCTCACTCCAGACTCAGCCAAAAACAGCAGCCGAATTAAAATTGCTCAAACTTGTCTAAAATCACAATCTAAAAATCTAAAAATGATCAAACTGGCTTAGCAATGATGCAGCCTGCCTTTTGCACGTGTTTTTCCTGGCTTTACTTCAGCAAAATGAAAGAAAAGAGGAGAAAATTGCACTTCAGCCAGGGTTAAAAAGCAGCAGAAATACTGCATTAAAAGGCCCCCAACTTGTCTAAAATGACATTTAAAAATCTAAAAATGATCAAAATCACTTAGAAATGATGGGCCCCTCCTTTTGCATATTTTTTGACTGGCTTTACTCCACCAGAATTGAAAATATCAGCAGAAAAGAGGGGGGAAATTGCAGTGTTGTCTGCCCTGGAGAAGTTTCTTTTTTTGCCCACAAGATGGAAGCAGAGCTCCACAGATGAAATTAGCTGCACTCAGTTGGAACTTTGAAAACTTTCTAAGTGGTTTGGTGAGTCCATTAATGAAAGGAGTCACTCTTTCAATAGCTTGCCTTAAAAAATCAGAAGGTAAAACAGTGTTTTCACAAAAATCCGCTTTTAGCTGTAGCTCAGCCAGAAACAGTCATTTTCAACCTGAAACACAGGTAAGTTGTTTGGTGAGTCCAATAATGAAAGGAGTCACTCAAATCAACTATATAGACTCCCTCCTTCAATTTTCTGACGTTTTCAATAGCTTGCCTTAAAAAATCAGAAGGTAAAACAGTGTTTTCACAAAAATCCGCTTTTATCTCAGCCAGAAACAGTCATTTTCAACCTGAAACACAGGTAAGTGGTTTGGTGAGTCCAATAATGAAATTAGTCACTCAAATCAACTATATAGACTCTCTCCTTCAATTTTCTGACGTTTTCCATAGCTTGCCTTGAAAAATCAGAAGGTAAAACAGTGTTTTCACAGAAATCCGCTTTTTAGCTTTATCTCAGCCAGAAACGATCATTTTGAACCTGAAACACAGGTAAGTGATTTGGTGATTCCAATAATGAAAGGAGTCACTCAAATCAACTATATAGACTCCTTCCTTCAATCTTCTGACGTTTTCAATAGCTGGCCTTAAAAAATCAGAAGGTAAAACAGTGTTTTCACAAAAATCCGCTTTTAGCTGTATCTCAGCCAGAAACAGTCATTTTCAACCTGAAACACAGAAAGTGGTTTGGTGAGTCCAATAATGAAAGGAGTCACTCTTTCAATAGCTTGCCTTAAAAAATCAGAAGGTAAAACAGTGTTTTCACAAAAATCCGCTTCTAGCTCTATGTCAGCCAGAAACAGTCATTTTCAACCTGAAACACAAGTAAGTTGTTTGGTGATTCCAATAATGAAATTAGTCACTCAAATCAACTATATAGACTCCCTCCTTCAATTTTCTGACGTTTTCAATAGCTTGTCTTAAAAAATCAGAAGGTAAAACATTGTTTTCACAAAAATCCGCTTTTAGCTGTATCTCAGCCAGAAACAGTCATTTTCAACCTGAAACACAGGTAAGTTGTTTGGTGAGTCCAATAATGAAATGAGTCACTCAAATCAACTATATAGACTCCCTCCTTCAATTTTCTGACGTTTTCAATAGCTTGCCTTAAAAAATCATAAGGTAAAACAGTGTTTTCACAAAAATCCGCTTTTTGGCTGTTTCTCAGCGAGAGACAATTATTTGGAACCTGAAACACAGGTCCCCCCCCCCCCACCCATTACCGGGACCGCATCACTGCGCCGTGCCGTGGACAAAATGAGGTACTGCACATTCGCCTAAAAGGCAGAATGACAGCATTAAAATGTCTCCAACTGTTCTCAAATAAAGTGTAAAAATCTGAAAATAAACACAATTCCTTCACAAAAATGGACTTTGTCTTTTGAGCATCTTTTGCCTTCATTTGCTTCAGCCAAATTAGAAACATGAGAAGAAAAGAGGGGAAAATCTCACTCCAGACTCAGCCAAAAACAGCAGCCGAAGTGCCGCATTAAAATTGCTCAAACTTGTCTAAAATCACAATCTAAAAATCTAAAAATGATCAAACTGGCTTAGCAATGATGCAGCCTGCCTTTTGCACGTGTTTTTCCTGGCTTTACTTCAGCAAAATGAAAGAAAAGAGGAGAAAATTGCACTTCAGCCAGGGTTAAAAAGCAGCAGAAATACTGCATTAAAAGGCCCCCAACTTGTCTAAAATGACATTTAAAAATCTAAAAATGATCAAAATGACTTAGAAATGATGGGCCCCTCCTTTTGCATATTTTTTGACTGGCTTTACTCCACCAGAATTGAAAATATCAGCAGAAAAGAGGGGGGAAATTGCAGTGTTGTCTGCCCTGGAGAAGTTTCTTTTTTTGCCCACAAGATGGAAGCAGAGCTCCACAGATGAAATTAGCTGCACTCAGTTGGAACTTTGAAAACTTTCTAAGTGGTTTGGTGAGTCCATTAATGAAAGGAGTCACTCTTTCAATAGCTTGCCTTAAAAAATCAGAAGGTAAAACAGTGTTTTCACAAAAATCCGCTTTTAGCTGTAGCTCAGCCAGAAACAGTCATTTTCAACCTGAAACACAGGTAAGTTGTTGGGTGAGTCCAATAATGAAAGGAGTCACTCAAATCAACTATATAGACTCCCTCCTTCAATTTTCTGACGTTTTCAATAGCTTGCCTTAAAAAATCAGAAGGTAAAACAGTGTTTTCACAAAAATCCGCTTTTATCTCAGCCAGAAACAGTCATTTTCAACCTGAAACACAGGTAAGTGGTTTGGTGAGTCCAATAATGAAATTAGTCACTCAAATCAACTATATAGACTCTCTCCTTCAATTTTCTGACGTTTTCCATAGCTTGCCTTGAAAAATCAGAAGGTAAAACAGTGTTATAACAGAAATCCGCTTTTTGGCTGTTTCTCAGCAAGAAACAGTAATTTTGAACCTGAAACACAGGTCTCACCCCCCCCCCCCCCCCCCCCCCCCCCTCTCCACCCATTACCGGGAGTGCATCACTGCGCCGTGCTGTGGACAAAATGAGGTACTGCACATTCGCCTAAAAGGCAGAATGACAGCATTAAAATGTCTCCAACTAGAATAAAGTGTAAAAATCTGAAAATAAACACAATTCCTTCACAAAAATGGACTTTGTCTTTTGAGCATCTTTTGCCTTCATTTGCTTCAGCCAAATTAGAAACATGAGAAGAAAAGAGGGGAAAATCTCACTCCAGACTCAGCCAAAAACAGCAGCCGAAATGCTGCATTAAAATTACTCAAACTTGTCTAAAATCACAATCTAAAAATCTAAAAATGATCAAAATGGCTTAGCAATGATGCGGCCTGCCTTTTGCACGT
The DNA here is from genome assembly GCF_033807715.1 of Cololabis saira. NCBI lineage: Eukaryota > Metazoa > Chordata > Actinopteri > Beloniformes > Belonidae > Cololabis > Cololabis saira. The sequence goes on along the minus strand of NW_026906199.1, from coordinate 549,931 downwards.
GTTTTTCCTGGCTCTACTTCAGCAAAATGAAAGAAAAGAGGAGAAAATTGCACTTCAGCCAGGGTTAAAAAGCAGCAGAAATACTGCATTAAAATGCCTCCAACTTGGCCGCTCGGTGGCGCAGTGTGTTAAGCAGCAGGCCATATACTGAGGCTACAGTCCTCCTCCTGCAGTGGTCGCGGGTTCGAATCCAGCCCGTGCACTTTTGCTGCGTGTCTTCCCTGTTCTCTCTCCCCCTTTCCAGTCTGCATCTCCAATAAAGGGCCACTAGAGCCCAAAAGAAAAAAAAATAAATAAATGCCTCCAACTTGTCTAAAATGACATTTAAATATCTAAAAATGATCAAAATGACTTAGAAATGATGGGGCCCTCCTTTTGCATATTTTTTGACTGGCTTTACTCCACCAGAATTGAAAATATCAGCAGAAAAGAGGGGGGAAATTGCAGTGTTGTCTGCCCTGGAGAAGTTTCTTTTTTTGCCCACAAGATGGAGGCAGAGCTCCACGGATGAATTTAGCTGCACTCAGTTGGAACTTTGAAAACTTTCGAAGTGGTTTGGTGAGTCCAATAATGAACGGAGTCACTCTTTCAATAGCTTGCCTTAAAAAATCAGAAGGTAAAACAGTGTTTTCACAAAAATGGGCTTTGTCTTTTGAGCATTTTTTGCCTTCATTTGCTTCAGCCAAATTAGAAACATGAGAAGAAAAGAGGGGAAAATCTCACTCCAGACTCAGCCAAAAACAGCAGCCGAAATGCCGCATTAAAATTGCTCAAACTTGTCTAAAATCACAATCTAAAAATCTAAAAATGATCAAAATGGCTTAGCAATGATGTAGCCTGCCTTTTGCACGTGTTTTTCCTGGCTTTACTTCGGCAAAATGAAAGAAAAGAGGAGAAAATTGCACTTCAGCCAGGGTTAAAAAGCAGCAGAAATACTGCATTAAAATGCCTCCAACTTGTCTAAAATGACATTTAAAAATCTAAAAATGATCAAAATGACTTAGAAATGATGGGGCCCTCCTTTTGCATATTTTTTGACTGGCTTTACTCCACCAGAATTGAAAATATCAGCAGAAAAGAGGGGGGAAATTGCATTGTTGTCTGCCCTGGAGAAGTTTCTTTTTTTGCCCACAAGATGGAGGCAGAGCTCCACGGATGAATTTAGCTGCACTCAGTTGGAACTTTGAAAACTTTCGAAGTGGTTTGGTGAGTCCAATAATGAACGGAGTCACTCTTTCAATAGCTTGCCTTAAAAAATCAGAAGGTAAAACAGTGTTTTCACAAAAATGGGCTTTGTCTTTTGAGCATTTTTTGCCTTCATTTGCTTCAGCCAAATTAGAAACATGAGAAGAAAAGAGGGGAAAATCTCACTCCAGACTCAGCCAAAAACAGCAGCCGAAATGCCGCATTAAAATTGCTCAAACTTGTCTAAAATCACAATCTAAAAATCTAAAAATGATCAAAATGGCTTAGCAATGATGCAGCCTGCCTTTTGCACGTGTTTTTCCTGGCTTTACTTCAGCAAAATGAAAGAAAAGAGGAGAAAATTGCACTTCAGCCAGGGTTAAAAAGCAGCAGAAATACTGCATTAAATTGCCTCCAACTTGTCTAAAATGACATTTAAAAATCTAAAAATGATCAAAATGACTTAGAAATGATGGGGCCCTCCTTTTGCATATTTTTTGACTGGCTTTACTCCACCAGAATTGAAAATATCAGCAGAAAAGAGGGGGGAAATTGCATTGTTGTCTGCCCTGGAGAAGTTTCTTTTTTTGCCCACAAGATGGAGGCAGAGCTCCACGGATGAATTTAGCTGCACTCAGTTGGAACTTTGAAAACTTTCGAAGTGGTTTGGTGAGTCCAATAATGAACGGAGTCACTCTTTCAATAGCTTGCCTTAAAAAATCAGAAGGTAAAACAGTGTTTTCACAAAAATGGGCTTTGTCTTTTGAGCATTTTTTGCCTTCATTTGCTTCAGCCAAATTAGAAACATGAGAAGAAAAGAGGGGAAAATCTCACTCCAGACTCAGCCAAAAACAGCAGCCGAAATGCCGCATTAAAATTGCTCAAACTTGTCTAAAATCACAATCTAAAAATCTAAAAATGATCAAAATGGCTTAGCAATGATGCAGCCTGCCTTTTGCACGTGTTTTTCCTGGCTTTACTTCAGCAAAATGAAAGAAAAGAGGAGAAAATTGCACTTCAGCCAGGGTTAAAAAGCAGCAGAAATACTGCATTAAATTGCCTCCAACTTGTCTAAAATGACATTTAAAAATCTAAAAATGATCAAAATGACTTAGAAATGATGGGCCCCTCCTTTTGCATATTTTTTGACTGGCTTTACTCCACCAGAATTGAAAATATCAGCAGAAAAGAGGGGGGAAATTGCAGTGTTGTCTGCCCTGGAGAAGTTTCTTTTTTTGTCCCACTAGATGGAGGCAGAGCTCCACAGATGAATTTAGCTGCACTCACTTGGAACTTTGAAAACTTTCTAAGTGGTTTGGTGAGTCCATTAATGAAAGGAGTCACTCTTTCAATAGCTTGCCTTAAAAAATCAGAAGGTAAAACAGTGTTTTCACAAAAATCCGCTTTTAGCTGTAGCTCAGCCAGAAACAGTCATTTTCAACCTGAAACACAGGTAAGTGGTTTGGTGAATCCAATAATGAAAAGAGTCACTCAAATCAACTATATAGACTCCCTCCTTCAATTTTCTGACGTTTTCAATAGCTTGCCTTAAAAAATCAGAAGGTAAAACAGTGTTTTCACAAAAATCCGCTTTTAGCTGTATCTCAGCCAGAAACAGTCATTTTCAACCTGAAACACAGGTAAGTTGTTTGGTGAGTCCAATAATGAAATGAGTCACTCAAATCAACTATATAGACTCCCTCCTTCAATTTTCTGACGTTTTCGATAGCTTGCCTTAAAAAATCAGAAGGTAAAACAGTGTTTTCACAAAAATCCGCTTTTATCTCAGCCAGAAACAGTCATTTTCAACCTGAAACACAGGTAAGTGGTTTGGTGAGTCCAATAATGAAAGGAGTCACTCAAATCAACTTGATAGACTCCTTCCTTCAATTTTTCTGACGTTTTCAATAGCTTGCCTTAAAAAATCAGAAGGTAAAAGAGTGTTTTCACAAAAATCCGCTTTTAGCTTTATCTCAGCCAGAAACAGTTATTTTGAACCTGAAACACAGGTAAGTGGTTTGGTGAGTCCAACAATGAAATGAGTCTCTCAAATCAACTACATAGACTCCTTTCTCCAATTTTCTGACGTTTTCAATAGCTTGCCTTAAACAATCAGAAGGTAAATCAATGTTATGACAGAAATCCGCTTTTTGGCTGTTTCTCAGCGAGTAACAGTCATTTTGAACCTGAAACACAGGTAAGTGGTTTGGTGAGTCCAACAATGAAAGGATTCACTCAAATCAACTATATAGACTCCCTCCTTCAATTTTCTGACGTTTCCAATAGCTTGCCTTAAAAAATCAGAAGGTAAAACAATGTTATTACAGAAATCCGCTTTTTGGCTGTTTCTCAGCGAGAAACAGTCATTTTGAACCTGAAACACTGTAAGTGGTTTGGTGAGTCCAATAATGAAATGAGTCTCTCAAATCAACTACATAGACTCCTTTCTCCAATTTTCTGACGTTTTCAATAGCTTACCTTAAAAAATCAGAAGGTAAAACAATGTTATTACAGAAATCCGCTTTTTGGCTGTTTCTCAGCGAGAAACAGTCATTTTGAACTTGAAACACAGGTAAGTGGTTTGGCGAGTCCAATAATGAAAGGAGTCATTCAAATCAACTATATAGACTCCCTCCTTCAATTTTCTGACGTTTTCAATAGCTTGCCTTAAAAAATCAGAAGGTAAATCAATGTTATTACAGAAATCCGCTTTTTGGCTGTTTCTCAGCGAGAAACAGTCATTTTGAACCTGAAACACTGTAAGTGGTTTGGTGAGTCCAATAATGAAATGAGTATCTCAAATCAACTACATAGACTCCTTTCTCCAATTTTCTGACGTTTTCAATAGCTTACCTTAAAAAATCAGAAGGTAAAACAATGTTATTACAGAAATCCGCTTTTTGGCTGTTTCTCAGCGAGAAACAGTCATTTTGAACTTGAAACACAGGTAAGTGGTTTGGCGAGTCCAATAATGAAAGGAGTCACTCAAATCAACTATATAGACTCCCTCCTTCAATTTTCTGACGTTTTCAATAGCTTGCCTTAAAAAATCAGAAGGTAAATCAATGTTATTACAGAAATCCGCTTTTTGGCTGTTTCTCAGCGAGAAACAGTCATTTTGAACCTGAAACACAGGTAAGTTGTTTGGTGAGTCCAATAATGAAAGGAGTCACTCCAATCAACTATATAGACTCCCTCTATCAATGTTTTGACGTTTTCAATATCTTGCCTTTAAAAGTCAGACGGTAAAACAGTGTTTTCACAGAAATCCGCTTTTTAGCTGTATCTCAGCCAGAAACGGTCATTTTGAACCTGAAACACAGGTAAGTGGTTTGGTGAGTCCAATAATGAAAGGAGTCACTCAAATCAACTATATAGACTCCTTCCTTCAATTTTCTGACGTTTTGAATAGCTTGCCTTAAAAAATCAGAAGGTAAATCAATGTTATTACAGAAATCCGCTTTTTGGCAGTTTTTCAGCGAGAAACAGTCATTTTGAACCTGAAACACTGTAAGTGGTTTGGTGAGTCCAATAATGAAATGAGTCTCTCAAATCAACTACATAGACTCCTTTCTCCAATTTTCTGACGTTTTCAATAGCTTGCCTTAAAAAATCAGAAGGTAAATCAATGTTATGACAGAAATCCGCTTTTTGGCTGTTTCTCAGCGAGAAACAGTCATTTTGAACCTGAAACACAGGTAAGTGGTTTGGTGAGTCCAACAATCAAAGGATTCACTCAAATCAACTATATAGACTCCCTCCTTCAATTTTCTGACGTTTCCACTAGCTTGCCTTAAAAAATCAGAAGGTAAATCAATGTTATTACAGAAATCCGCTTTTTGGCAGTTTCTCAGCGAGAAACAGTAATTTTGAACCTGAAACACTGTAAGTGGTTTGGTGAGTCCAATAATGAAATGAGTCTCTCAAATCAACTACATAGACTCCTTTCTCCAATTTTCTGACGTTTTCAATAGCTTGCCTTAAAAAATCAGAAGGTAAATCAATGTTATGACAGAAATCCGCTTTTTGGCAGTTTCTCAGCGAGAAACAGTCATTTTGAACCTGAAACACAGGTAAGTGGTTTGGTGAGTCCAACAATCAAAGGATTCACTCAAATCAACTATATAGACTCCCTCCTTCAATTGTATGACGTTTCCACTAGCTTGCCTTAAAAAATCAGAAGGTAAATCAATGTTATTACAGAAATCCGCTTTTTGGCAGTTTCTCAGCGAGAAACAGTCATTTTGTACCTGAAACACTGTAAGTGGTTTGGTGAGTCCAATAATGAAATGTGTCCCTCAAATCAACTACATAGACTAGTTTTTCCAATTTTCTAACGTTTTCAATAGCTTGCCTTAAAAAATCAGAAGGTAAAACAATGTTATTACAGAAATCCGCTTTTTGGCATTTTCTCAGCGAGAAACGGTCATTTTGTACCTGAAACACTGTAAGTGGTTTGGTGAGTCCAATAATGAAATGAGTCACTCAAATCAACTACATAGACTCCTTTCTCCAATTTTCTGACGTTTTCAATAGCTTGCCTTGAAAAATCAGAAGGTAAATCAATGTTATGACAGAAATCCGCTTTTTGGCATTTTCTCAGCGAGAAACAGTCATTTTGTACCTGAAACACTGTAAGTGGTTTGGTGAGTCCAATAATGAAATGAGTCGCTCAAATCAACTACATAGACACCTTTCTCCAATTTTCTAACGTTTTCAATAGCTTGCCTTGAAAAATCAGAAGGTAAATCAATGTTATGACAGAAATCCGCTTTTTGGCATTTTCTCAGCGAGAAACAGTCATTTTGTACCTGAAACACTGTAAGTGGTTTGGTGAGTCCAATAATGAAATGAATCTCTCAAATCAACTACATAGACACCTTTCTCCAATTTTCTAACGTTTTCAATAGCTTGCCTTAAAAAATCAGAAGGTAAATCAATGTTATGACAGAAATCCGCTTTTTGGCATTTTCTCAGCGAGAAACAGTCATTTTGTACCTGAAACACTGTAAGTGGTTTGGTGAGTCCAATAATGAAATGAGTCGCTCAAATCAACTACATAGACACCTTTCTCCAATTTTCTAACGTTTTCAATAGCTTGCCTTAAAAAATCAGAAGGTAAATCAATGTTATGACAGAAATCCGCTTTTTGGCATTTTCTCAGCGAGAAACAGTCATTTTGTACCTGAAACACTGTAAGTGGTTTGGTGAGTCCAATAATGAAATGAGTCGCTCAAATCAACTACATAGACACCTTTCTCCAATTTTCTATCGTTTTCAATAGCTTGCCTTGAAAAATCAGAAGGTAAATCAATGTTATGACAGAAATCCGCTTTTTGGCATTTTCTCAGCGAGAAACAGTCATTTTGTACCTGAAACACTGTAAGTGGTTTGGTGAGTCCAATAATGAAATGAATCTCTCAAATCAACTACATAGACACCTTTCTCCAATTTTCTAACGTTTTCAATAGCTTGCCTTAAAAAATCAGAAGGTAAATCAATGTTATGACAGAAATCCGCTTTTTGGCATTTTCTCAGCGAGAAACAGTCATTTTGTACCTGAAACACTGTAAGTGGTTTGGTGAGTCCAATAATGAAATGAGTCTCTCAAATCAACTACATAGACTCCTTTTTCCAATTTTCTAACGTTTTCAATAGCTTGCCTTAAAAAATCAGAAGGTAAAACAATGTTATTACAGAAATCCGCTTTTTGGCATTTTCTCAGCGAGAAACAGTCATTTTGTACCTGAAACACTGTAAGTGGTTTGGTGAGTCCAATAATGAAATGAATCTCTCAAATCAACTACATAGACACCTTTCTCCAATTTTCTAACGTTTTCAATAGCTTGCCTTAAAAAATCAGAAGGTAAATCAATGTTATGACAGAAATCCGCTTTTTGGCATTTTCTCAGCGAGAAACAGTCATTTTGTACCTGAAACACTGTAAGTGGTTTGGTGAGTCCAATAATGAAATGAGTCGCTCAAATCAACTACATAGACACCTTTCTCCAATTTTCTATCGTTTTCAATAGCTTGCCTTAAAAAATCAGAAGGTAAATCAATGTTATGACAGAAATCCGCTTTTTGGCATTTTCTCAGCGAGAAACAGTCATTTTGTACCTGAAACACTGTAAGTGGTTTGGTGAGTCCAATAATGAAATGAGTCGCTCAAATCAACTACATAGACACCTTTCTCCAATTTTCTAACGTTTTCAATAGCTTGCCTTGAAAAATCAGAAGGTAAATCAATGTTATGACAGAAATCCGCTTTTTGGCATTTTCTCAGCGAGAAACAGTCATTTTGTACCTGAAACACTGTAAGTGGTTTGGTGAGTCCAATAATGAAATGAATCTCTCAAATCAACTACATAGACACCTTTCTCCAATTTTCTAACGTTTTCAATAGCTTGCCTTAAAAAATCAGAAGGTAAATCAATGTTATGACAGAAATCCGCTTTTTGGCATTTTCTCAGCGAGAAACAGTCATTTTGTACCTGAAACACTGTAAGTGGTTTGGTGAGTCCAATAATGAAATGAGTCTCTCAAATCAACTACATAGACTCCTTTTTCCAATTTTCTAACGTTTTCAATAGCTTGCCTTAAAAAATCAGAAGGTAAATCAATGTTATGACAGAAATCCGCTTTTTGGCATTTTCTCAGCGAGAAACAGTCATTTTGTACCTGAAACACTGTAAGGGGTTTGGTGAGTCCAATAATGAAATGAGTCGCTCAAATCAACTACATAGACTCCTTTCTCCAATTTTCTGACGTTTTCAATAGCTTGCCTTAAAAAATCAGAAGGTAAATCAATGTTATGACAGAAATCCGCTTTTTGGCATTTTCTCAGCGAGAAACAGTCATTTTGTACCTGAAACACTGTAAGTGGTTTGGTGAGTCCAATAATGAAATGAGTCTCTCAAATCAACTACATAGACTCCTTTCTCCAATTTTCTGACGTTTTCAATAGCTTGCCTTAAAAATTCAGAAGGTAAAACAATGTTATTACAGAAATCCGCTTTTTGGCATTTTCTCAGCGAGAAACAGTAATTTTGTACCTGAAACACTGTAAGTGGTTTGGTGAGTCCAATAATGAAATGAGTCCCTCAAATCAACTACATAGACTCCTTTCTCCAATTTTCTGACGTTTTCAATAGCTTGCCTTGAAAAATCAGAAGGTAAATCAATGTTATGACAGAAATCCGCTTTTTGGCATTTTCTCAGCGAGAAACAGTCATTTTGTACCTGAAACACTGTAAGTGGTTTGGTGAGTCCAATAATGAAATGAGTCGCTCAAATCAACTACATAGACACCTTTCTCCAATTTTCTAACGTTTTCAATAGCTTGCCTTGAAAAATCAGAAGGTAAATCAATGTTATGACAGAAATCCGCTTTTTGGCAGTTTCTCAGCGAGAAACAGTCATTTTGTACCTGAAACACTGTAAGTGGTTTGGTGAGTCCAATAATGAAATGAGTCTCTCAAATCAACTACTTAGACTCCTTTCTCCAATTTTCTGACGTTTTCAATAGCTTGCCTTGAAAAATCAGAAGGTAAATCAATGTTATGACAGAAATCCGCTTTTTGGCATTTTCTCAGCGAGAAACAGTCATTTTGTACCTGAAACACTGTAAGTGGTTTGGTAAGTCCAATAATGAAATGGGTCTCTCAAATCAACTACATAGACACCTTTCTCCAATTTTCTAACATTTTCAATAGCTTGCCTTGAAAAATCAGAAGGTAAATCAATGTTATGACAGAAATCCGCTTTTTGGCATTTTCTCAGCGAGAAACAGTCATTTTGTACCTGAAACACTGTAAGTGGTTTGGTGAGTCCAATAATGAAATGAGTCTCTCAAATCAACTACATAGACTCCTTTTTCCAATTTTCTAACGTTTTCAATAGCTTGCCTTGAAAAATCAGAAGGTAAATCAATGTTATGACAGAAATCCGCTTTTTGGCAGTTTCTCAGCGAGAAACAGTCATTTTGTACCTGAAACACTGTAAGTGGTTTGGTGAGTCCAATAATGAAATGAGTCGCTCAAATCAACTACATAGACACCTTTCTCCAATTTTCTAACGTTTTCAATAGCTTGCTTTAAAAAATCAGAAGGTAAATCAATGTTATGACAGAAATCCGCTTTTTGGCAGTTTCTCAGCGAGAAACAGTCATTTTGTACCTGAAACACTGTAAGTGGTTTGGTGAGTCCAATAATGAAATTGGTCTCTCAAATCAACTACATAGACTAGTTTTTCCAATTTTCTAACGTTTTCAATAGCTTGCCTTAAAAAATCAGAAGGTAAAACAATGTTATTACAGAAATCCGCTTTTTGGCATTTTCTCAGCGAGAAACGGTCATTTTGTACCTGAAACACTGTAAGTGGTTTGGTGAGTCCAATAATGAAATGAGTCACTCAAATCAACTACATAGACTCCTTTCTCCAATTTTCTGACGTTTTCAATAGCTTGCCTTGAAAAATCAGAAGGTAAATCAATGTTATGACAGAAATCCGCTTTTTGGCATTTTCTCAGCGAGAAACAGTCATTTTGTACCTGAAACACTGTAAGTGGTTTGGTGAGTCCAATAATGAAATGAGTCGCTCAAATCAACTACATAGACACCTTTCTCCAATTTTCTAACGTTTTCAATAGCTTGCCTTGAAAAATCAGAAGGTAAATCAATGTTATGACAGAAATCCGCTTTTTGGCAGTTTCTCAGCGAGAAACAGTCATTTTGTACCTGAAACACTGTAAGTGGTTTGGTGAGTCCAATAATGAAATGAGTCTCTCAAATAAACTACTTAGACTCCTTTCTCCAATTTTCTGACGTTTTCAATAGCTTGCCTTGAAAAATCAGAAGGTAAATCAATGTTATGACAGAAATCCGCTTTTTGGCATTTTCTCAGCGAGAAACAGTCATTTTGTACCTGAAACACTGTAAGTGGTTTGGTGAGTCCAATAATGAAATGAGTCTCTCAAATCAACTACATAGACTCCTTTTTCCAATTTTCTAACGTTTTCAATAGCTTGCCTTAAAAAATCAGAAGGTGAAACAATGTTATTACAGAAATCCGCTTTTTGGCATTTTCTCAGCGAGAAACAGTCATTTTGTACCTGAAACACTGTAAGTGGTTTGGTGAGTCCAATAATGAAATGAATCTCTCAAATCAACTACATAGACACCTTTCTCCAATTTTCTAACGTTTTCAATAGCTTGCCTTAAAAAATCAGAAGGTAAATCAATGTTATGACAGAAATCCGCTTTTTGGCATTTTCTCAGCGAGAAACAGTCATTTTGTACCTGAAACACTGTAAGTGGTTTGGTGAGTCCAATAATGAAATGAGTCGCTCAAATCAACTACATAGACACCTTTCTCCAATTTTCTAACGTTTTCAATAGCTTGCCTTAAAAAATCAGAAGGTAAATCAATGTTATGACAGAAATCCGCTTTTTGGCATTTTCTCAGCGAGAAACAGTCATTTTGTACCTGAAACACTGTAAGTGGTTTGGTGAGTCCAATAATGAAATGAGTCGCTCAAATCAACTACATAGACACCTTTCTCCAATTTTCTAACGTTTTCAATAGCTTGCCTTGAAAAATCAGAAGGTATATCAATGTTATGACAGAAATCCGCTTTTTGGCATTTTCTCAGCGAGAAACAGTCATTTTGTACCTGAAACACTGTAAGTGGTTTGGTGAGTCCAATAATGAAATGAGTCGCTCAAATCAACTACATAGACTCCTTTCTCCAATTTTCTGACGTTTTCAATAGCTTGCCTTGAAAAATCAGAAGGTAAATCAATGTTATGACAGAAATCCGCTTTTTGGCATTTTCTCAGCGAGAAACAGTCATTTTGTACCTGAAACACTGTAAGTGGTTTGGTAAGTCCAATAATGAAATGAGTCTCTCAAATCAACTACATAGACACCTTTCTCCAATTTTCTAACATTTTCAATAGCTTGCCTTGAAAAATCAGAAGGTAAAATCAATGTTATGACAGAAATCCGCTTTTTGGCATTTTCTCAGCGAGAAACAGTCATTTTGTACCTGAAACACTGTAAGTGGTTTGGTGAGTCCAATAATGAAATGAGTCTCTCAAATCAACTACATAGACTCCTTTTTCCAATTTTCTAACGTTTTCAATAGCTTGCCTTGAAAAATCAGAAGGTAAATCAATGTTATGACAGAAATCCGCTTTTTGGCAGCTTCTCAGCGAGAAACAGTCATTTTGTACCTGAAACACTGTAAGTGGTTTGGTGAGTCCAATAATGAAATGAGTCGCTCAAATCAACTACATAGACACCTTTCTCCAATTTTCTAACGTTTTCAATAGCTTGCCTTAAAAAATCAGAAGGTAAATCAATGTTATGACAGAAATCCGCTTTTTGGCAGTTTCTCAGCGAGAAACAGTCATTTTGTACCTGAAACACTGTAAAGTGGTTTGGTGAGTCCAATAATGAAATTGGTCTCTCAAATCAACTACATAGACTAGTTTTTCCAATTTTCTAACGTTTTCAATAGCTTGCCTTAAAAAATCAGAAGGTAAAACAATGTTATTACAGAAATCCGCTTTTTGGCATTTTCTCAGCGAGAAACGGTCATTTTGTACCTGAAACACTGTAAGTGGTTTGGTGAGTCCAATAATGAAATGAGTCACTCAAATCAACACATAGACTCCTTTCTCCAATTTTCTGACGTTTTCAATAGCTTGCCTTGAAAAATCAGAAGGTAAATCAATGTTATGACAGAAATCCGCTTTTTGGCATTTTCTCAGCGAGAAACAGTCATTTTGTACCTGAAACACTGTAAGTGGTTTGGTGAGTCCAATAATGAAATGAGTCGCTCAAATCAACTACATAGACACCTTTCTCCAATTTTCTAACGTTTTCAATAGCTTGCCTTGAAAAATCAGAAGGTAAATCAATGTTATGACAGAAATCCGCTTTTTGGCAGTTTCTCAGCGAGAAACAGTCATTTTGTACCTGAAACACTGTAAGTGGTTTGGTGAGTCCAATAATGAAATGAGTCCCTCAAATCAACTACTTAGACTCCTTTCTCCAATTTTCTGACGTTTTCAATAGCTTGCCTTGAAAAATCAGAAGGTAAATCAATGTTATGACAGAAATCCGCTTTTTGGCATTTTCTCAGCGAGAAACAGTCATTTTGTACCTGAAACACTGTAAGTGGTTTGGTGAGTCCAATAATGAAATGAGTCCCTCAAATCAACTACTTAGACTCCTTTCTCCAATTTTCTGACGTTTTCAATAGCTTGCCTTGAAAAATCAGAAGGTAAATAAATGTTATGACAGAAATCCGCTTTTTGGCATTTTCTCAGCGAGAAACAGTCATTTTGTACCTGAAACACTGTAAGTGGTTTGGTGAGTCCAATAATGAAATGAGTCTCTCAAATCAACTACATAGACTCCTTTTTCCAATTTTCTAACGTTTTCAATAGCTTGCCTTAAAAAATCAGAAGGTAAAACAATGTTATTACAGAAATCCGCTTTTTGGCATTTTCTCAGCGAGAAACAGTCATTTTGTACCTGAAACACTGTAAGTCGTTTGGTGAGTCCAATAATGAAATGAATCTCTCAAATCAACTACATAGACACCTTTCTCCAATTTTCTAACGTTTTCAATAGCTTGCCTTAAAAAATCAGAAGGTAAATCAATGTTATGACAGAAATCCGCTTTTTGGCATTTTCTCAGCGAGAAACAGTCATTTTGTACCTGAAACACTGTAAGTGGTTTGGTGAGTCCAATAATGAAATGAGTCGCTCAAATCAACTACTTAGACTCCTTTCTCCAATTTTCTGACGTTTTCAATAGCTTGCCTTGAAAAATCAGAAGGTAAATCAATGTTATGACAGAAATCCGCTTTTTGGCATTTTCTCAGCGAGAAACAGTCATTTTGTACCTGAAACACTGTAAGTGGTTTGGTGAGTCCAATAATGAAATGAGTCTCTCAAATCAACTACATAGACTCCTTTTTCCAATTTTCTAACGTTTTCAATAGCTTGCCTTAAAAAATCAGAAGGTAAAACAATGTTATTACAGAAATCCGCTTTTTGGCATTTTCTCAGCGAGAAACAGTCATTTTGTACCTGAAACACTGTAAGTCGTTTGGTGAGTCCAATAATGAAATGAATCTCTCAAATCAACTACATAGACACCTTTCTCCAATTTTCTAACGTTTTCAATAGCTTGCCTTAAAAAATCAGAAGGTAAATCAATGTTATGACAGAAATCCGCTTTTTGGCATTTTCTCAGCGAGAAACAGTCATTTTGTACCTGAAACACTGTAAGTGGTTTGGTGAGTCCAATAATGAAATGAGTCGCTCAAATCAACTACTTAGACACCTTTCTCCAATTTTCTAACGTTTTCAATAGCTTGCCTTAAAAAATCAGAAGGTAAATCAATGTTATGACAGAAATCCGCTTTTTGGCATTTTCTCAGCGAGAAACAGTCATTTTGTACCTGAAACACTGTAAGTGGTTTGGTGAGTCCAATAATGAAATGAGTCGCTCAAATCAACTACATAGACACCTTTCTCCAATTTTCTAACGTTTTCAATAGCTTGCCTTGAAAAATCAGAAGGTAAATCAATGTTATGACAGAAATCCGCTTTTTGGCATTTTCTCAGCGAGAAACAGTCATTTTGTACCTGAAACACTGTAAGTGGTTTGGTGAGTCCAATAATGAAATGAGTCGCTCAAATCAACTACATAGACACCTTTCTCCAATTTTCTAACGTTTTCAATAGCTTGCCTTGAAAAATCAGAAGGTAAATCAATGTTATGACAGAAATCCGCTTTTTGGCATTTTCTCAGCGAGAAACAGTCATTTTGTACCTGAAACACTGTAAGTGGTTTGGTGAGTCCAATAATGAAATGAGTCGCTCAAATCAACTACATAGACTCCTTTCTCCAATTTTCTGACGTTTTCAATAGCTTGCCTTGAAAAATCAGAAGGTAAATCAATGTTATGACAGAAATCCGCTTTTTGGCATTTTCTCAGCGAGAAACAGTCATTTTGTACCTGAAACACTGTAAGTGGTTTGGTAAGTCCAATAATGAAATGAGTCTCTCAAATCAACTACATAGACTCCTTTTTCCAATTTTCTAACGTTTTCAATAGCTTGCCTTGAAAAATCAGAAGGTAAATCAATGTTATGACAGAAATCCGCTTTTTGGCAGCTTCTCAGCGAGAAACAGTCATTTTGTACCTGAAACACTGTAAGTGGTTTGGTGAGTCCAATAATGAAATGAGTCGCTCAAATCAACTACATAGACACCTTTCTCCAATTTTCTAACGTTTTCAATAGCTTGCCTTAAAAAATCAGAAGGTAAATCAATGTTATGACAGAAATCCGCTTTTTGGCAGTTTCTCAGCGAGAAACAGTCATTTTGTACCTGAAACACTGTAAAGTGGTTTGGTGAGTCCAATAATGAAATTGGTCTCTCAAATCAACTACATAGACTAGTTTTTCCAATTTTCTAACGTTTTCAATAGCTTGCCTTAAAAAATCAGAAGTTAAAACAATGTTATTACAGAAATCCGCTTTTTGGCATTTTCTCAGCGAGAAACGGTCATTTTGTACCTGAAACACTGTAAGTGGTTTGGTGAGTCCAATAATGAAATGAGTCACTCAAATCAACTACATAGACTCCTTTCTCCAATTTTCTGACGTTTTCAATAGCTTGCCTTGAAAAATCAGAAGGTAAATCAATGTTATGACAGAAATCCGCTTTTTGGCATTTTCTCAGCGAGAAACAGTCATTTTGTACCTGAAACACTGTAAGTGGTTTGGTGAGTCCAATAATGAAATGAGTCGCTCAAATCAACTACATAGACACCTTTCTCCAATTTTCTAACGTTTTCAATAGCTTGCCTTGAAAAATCAGAAGGTAAATCAATGTTATGACAGAAATCCGCTTTTTGGCAGTTTCTCAGCGAGAAACAGTCATTTTGTACCTGAAACACTGTAAGTGGTTTGGTGAGTCCAATAATGAAATGAGTCTCTCAAATCAACTACTTAGACTCCTTTCTCCAATTTTCTGACGTTTTCAATAGCTTGCCTTGAAAAATCAGAAGGTAAATCAATGTTATGACAGAAATCCGCTTTTTGGCATTTTCTCAGCGAGAAACAGTCATTTTGTACCTGAAACACTGTAAGTGGTTTGGTGAGTCCAATAATGAAATGAGTCTCTCAAATCAACTACATAGACTCCTTTTTCCAATTTTCTAACGTTTTCAATAGCTTGCCTTAAAAAATCAGAAGGGAAAACAATGTTATTACAGAAATCCGCTTTTTGGCATTTTCTCAGCGAGAAACAGTCATTTTGTACCTGAAACACTGTAAGTCGTTTGGTGAGTCCAATAATGAAATGAATCTCTCAAATCAACTACATAGACACCTTTCTCCAATTTTCTAACGTTTTCAATAGCTTGCCTTAAAAAATCAGAAGGTAAATCAATGTTATGACAGAAATCCGCTTTTTGGCATTTTCTCAGCGAGAAACAGTCATTTTGTACCTGAAACACTGTAAGTGGTTTGGTGAGTCCAATAATGAAATGAGTCGCTCAAATCAACTACTTAGACACCTTTCTCCAATTTTCTAACGTTTTCAATAGCTTGCCTTAAAAAATCAGAAGGTAAATCAATGTTATGACAGAAATCCGCTTTTTGGCATTTTCTCAGCGAGAAACGGTCATTTTGTACCTGAAACACTGTAAGTTGTTTGGTGAGTCCAATAATGAAATGAGTCACTCAAATCAACTACATAGACTCCTTTCTCCAATTTTCTGACGTTTTCAATAGCTTGCCTTGAAAAATCAGAAGGTAAATCAATGTTATGACAGAAATCCGCTTTTTGGCATTTTCTCAGCGAGAAACAGTCATTTTGTACCTGAAACACTGTAAGTGGTTTGGTGAGTCCAATAATGAAATGAGTCGCTCAAATCAACTACATAGACACCTTTCTCCAATTTTCTAACGTTTTCAATAGCTTGCCTTGAAAAATCAGAAGGTAAATCAATGTTATGACAGAAATCCGCTTTTTGGCATTTTCTCAGCGAGAAACGGTCATTTTGTACCTGAAACACTGTAAGTGGTTTGGTGAGTCCAATAATGAAATGAGTCTCTCAAATCAACTACATAGACTCCTTTCTCCAATTTTCTGACGTTTTCAATAGCTTGCCTTGAAAAATCAGAAGGAAAATCAATGTTATGACAGAAATCCGCTTTTTGGCATTTTCTCAGCGAGAAACAGTCATTTTGTACCTGAAACACTGTAAGTGGTTTGGTGAGTCCAATAAGGAAATGAGTCTCTCAAATCAACTACATAGACTCCTTTCTCCAATTTTCTGACGTTTTCAATAGCTTGCCTTAAAAAATCAGAAGGTAAATCAATGTTATGATAGAAATCCTCTTTTTGGCAGTTTCTCAGCGAGAAACAGTCATTTTGTACCTGAAACACTGTAAGTGGTTTGGTGAGTCCAATAATGAAATTAGTCTATCAAATCAACTACATAGACTCCTTTCTCCAATTTTCTGACGTTTTCAATAGCTTGCCTTAAAAAATCAGAAGGTAAATCAATGTTATGACAGAAATCCGCTTTGTGGCATTTTCTCAGCGAGAAACAGTCATTTTGTACCTGAAACACTGTAAGTGGTTTGGTGAGTCCAATAATGAAATGAGTCTCTCAAATCAACTACATAGACTCCTTTCTTCAATTTTCTAACGTTTTCAATAGCTTGCCTTAAAAAATCAGAAGGTAAATCAATGTTATGACAGAAATCCGCTTTTTGCCATTTTCTCAGCGAGAAACAGTCATTTTGTACCTGAAACACTGTAAGTGGTTTGGTGAGTCCAATAATGAAATGAGTCTCTCAAATCAACTACATAGACTCCTTTCTCCAATTTTCTGACGTTTTCAATAGCTTGCCTTAAAAAATCAGAAGGTAAATCAATGTTATGACAGAAATCCGCTTTTTGGCATTTTCTCAGCGAGAAACAGTCATTTTGTACCTGAAACACTGTAAGTGGTTTGGTGAGTCCAATAATTAAATGAGTCTCTCAAATCAACTACATAGACACCTTTCTCCAATTTTCTAACGTTTTCAATAGCTTGCCTTGAAAAATCAGAAGGTAAATCAATGTTATGACAGAAATCCGCTTTTTGGCATTTTCTCAGCGAGAAACAGTCATTTTGTACCTGAAACACTGTAAGTGGTTTGGTGAGTCCAGTAATGAAATGAGTCGCTCAAATCAACTACATAGACTCCTTTCTCCAATTTTCTGACGTTTTCAATAGCTTGCCTTAAAAAATCAGAAGGTAAAACAATGGTATTACAGAAATCCGCTTTTTGGCATTTTCTCAGCGAGAAACAGTCATTTTGTACCTGAAACACTGTAAGTGGTTTGGTGAGTCCAATAATGAAATGAATCTCTCAAATCAACTACATAGACACCTTTCTCCAATTTTCTGACGTTTTCAATAGCTTGCCTTGAAAAATCAGAAGGTAAATCAATGTTATGACAGAAATCCGCTTTTTGGCATTTTCTCAGCGAGAAACAGTCATTTTGTACCTGAAACACTGTAAGTGGTTTGGTGAGTCCAATAATGAAATGAGTCGCTCAAATCAACTACATAGACACCTTTCTCCAATTTTCTGACGTTTTCAATAGCTTGCCTTAAAAAATCAGAAGGTAAATCAATGTTATGACAGAAATCCGCTTTTTGGCAGTTTCTCAGCGAGAAACAGTCATTTTGTACCTGAAACACTTTAAGTGGTTTGGTGAGTCCAATAATGAAATGAATCTCTCAAATCAACTACATAGACACCTTTCTCCAATTTTCTGACGTTTTCAATAGGTTGCCTTAAAAAATCAGAAGGTAAATCAATGTTATTACAGAAATCCGCTTTTTGGCATTTTCTAGGCGAGAAACAGTCATTTTGTACCTGAAACACTGTAAGTGGTTTGGTGAGTCCAATAATGAAATGAATCTCTCAAATCAACTACATAGACACCTTTCTCCAATTTTCTAACGTTTTCAATAGCTTGCCTTAAAAAATCAGAAGGTAAATCAATGTTATGACAGAAATCCGCTTTTTGGCATTTTCTCAGCGAGAAACAGTCATTTTGTACCTGAAACACTGTAAGTGGTTTGGTGAGTCCAATAATGAAACGAGTCTCTCAAATCAACTACATAGACACCTTTCTCCAATTTTCTAACGTTTTCAATAGTTTGCCTTAAAAAATCAGAAGGTAAATCAATGTTATGACAGAAATCCGCTTTTTGGCATTTTCTCAGCGAGAAACAGTCATTTTGTACCTGAAACACTGTAAGTGGTTTGGTGAGTCCAATAATGAAACGAGTCTCTCAAATCAACTACATAGACTAGTTTTTCCAATTTTCTAACGTTTTCAATAGCTTGCCTTAAAAAATCAGAAGGTAAAACAATGTTATTACAGAAATCCGCTTTTTGGCATTTTCTCACCGAGAAACGGTCATTTTGTACCTGAAACACTGTAAGTGGTTTGGTGAGTCCAATAATGAAATGAGTCTCTCAAATCAACTACATAGACTCCTTTCTCCAATTTTCTGACGTTTTCAATAGCTTGCCTTGAAAAATCAGAAGGTAAATCAATGTTATGACAGAAATCCGCTTTTTGGCATTTTCTCAGCGAGAAACAGTCATTTTGTACCTGAAACACTGTAAGTGGTTTGGTGAGTCCAATAATGAAATGAATCTCTCAAATCAACTACATAGACACCTTTCTCCAATTTTCTGACGTTTTCAATAGGTTGCCTTAAAAAATCAGAAGGTAAATCAATGTTATTACAGAAATCCGCTTTTTGGCATTTTCTAGGCGAGAAACAGTCATTTTGTACCTGAAACACTGTAAGTGGTTTGGTGAGTCCAATAATGAAATGAATCTCTCAAATCAACTACATAGACACCTTTCTCCAATTTTCTAACGTTTTCAATAGCTTGCCTTAAAAAATCAGAAGGTAAATCAATGTTATGACAGAAATCCGCTTTTTGGCATTTTCTCAGCGAGAAACAGTCATTTTGTACCTGAAACACTGTAAGTGGTTTGGTGAGTCCAATAATGAAACGAGTCTCTCAAATCAACTACATAGACACCTTTCTCCAATTTTCTAACGTTTTCAATAGCTTGCCTTAAAAAATCAGAAGGTAAATCAATGTTATGACAGAAATCCGCTTTTTGGCATTTTCTCAGCGAGAAACAGTCATTTTGTACCTGAAACACTGTAAGTGGTTTGGTGAGTCCAATAATGAAACGAGTCTCTCAAATCAACTACATAGACTAGTTTTTCCAATTTTCTAACGTTTTCAATAGCTTGCCTTAAAAAATCAGAAGGTAAAACAATGTTATTACAGAAATCCGCTTTTTGGCATTTTCTCAGCGAGAAACAGTCATTTTGTACCTGAAACACTGTAAGTGGTTTGGTGAGTCCAATAATGAAATGAATCTCTAAAAATCAACTACATAGACACTTTTCTCCAATTTTCTAACGTTTTCAATAGCTTGCCTTAAAAAATCAGAAGGTAAGTCAATGTTATGACAGAAATCCGCTTTTTGGCATTTTCTCAGCGAGAAACAGTCATTTTGTACCTGAAACACTGTAAGTGGTTTGGTGAGTCCAATAATGAAATGAGTCGCTCAAATCAACTACATAGACACCTTTCTCCAATTTTCTAACGTTTTCAATAGCTTGCCTTAAAAAATCAGAAGGTAAATCAATGTTATGACAGAAATCCGCTTTTTGGCATTTTCTCAGCGAGAAACAGTCATTTTGTACCTGAAACACTGTAAGTGGTTTGGTGAGTCCAATAATGAAATGAGTCGCTCAAATCAACTACATAGACACCTTTCTCCAATTTTCTAACGTTTTCAATAGCTTGCCTTAAAAAATCAGAAGGTAAATCAATGTTATGACAGAAATCCGCTTTTTGGCATTTTCTCAGCGAGAAACAGTCATTTTGTACCTGAAACACTGTAAGTGGTTTGGTGAGTCCAATAATGAAATGAGTCGCTCAAATCAACTACATAGACACCTTTCTCCAATTTTCTGACGTTTTCAATAGCTTGCCTTAAAAAATCAGAAGGTAAATCAATGTTATGACAGAAATCCGCTTTTTGGCATTTTCCCAGCGAGAAACAATCATTTTGTACCTGAAACACTGTAAGTGATTTGGTGAGTCCAATAATGAAATGAGTCCCTCAAATCAACTACATAGACTCCTTTCTCCAATTTTCTGACGTTTTCAATAGCTTGCCTTAAAAAATCAGAAGGTAAAACAATGTTATTACAGAAATCCGCTTTTTGGCATTTTCTCAGCGAGAAACGGTCATTTTGTACCTGAAACACTGTAAGTGGTTTGGTGAGTCCAATAATGAAATGAGTCTCTCAAATCAACTACATAGACTCCTTTCTCCAATTTTCTGACGTTTTCAATAGCTTGCCTTAAAAAATCAGAAGGTAAATCAATGTTATGACAGAAATCCGCTTTTTGGCAGTTTCTCAGCGAGAAACAGTCATTTTGTACCTGAAACACTGTAAGTGGTTTGGTGAGTCCAATAATGAAATGAGTCGCTCAAATCAACTACATAGACTCCTTTCTCCAATTTTCTGACGTTTTCAATAGCTTGCCTTAAAAAATCAGAAGGTAGGATTCTTAATAGGACTAGCTGTTAATATCCCTAAAATATATCAGCACAATAACTCCTATCGGACATGACTGTTGGGTGGAGTTTGGACAGGATCGCGGGGCACCACCAAATCTACACGTCATCAGTTGTGTGCCTTGTCTTCATCAGGTGTTTCGGCCTCTTAACACAATACACCCTCTTCCAAGGTTGGCCTGCCACAGGCTGATCAGACCTGGGTGTGTGTCATATGGTGGCACCCCGTGGTCATCAAACAGCCCATGTTGCATCCCTCCGTTTCAGCCACAGCCAGTGACTGCTCCGTTCGGCTGCTTTGGCAAGTTCTTTTATTGCCTTCCGCTGGGCCTGTCCTCTGATCCCAACTTCCTTCAGGAGCCGTGTGGTGGACCTGGCTACAAAGCCTCGGCAGCCAACCTCCACTGGCCACACCTTTACGTTCCATCCCCGCGCCTCAGCATCAGCTGCTAGGTTAGCATAACGCAGCCTTTTTCTTTCGAATGCTTCGTCGATGTTATCCTCCCACGGGACAGTCAGCTCCACAATGAAGACACGCCGGCAGGACTTGGACCAGAGGACCAAATCTGGGCGCAGGTTGGTTGCTGCGATTTCTGGCGGGAAAGTGAGCCTCTGGCTGAGGTCTACCCGCATTTCCCAATCCCGGGCTGTGTCCAGTGGGCCTGAGTTTGGAGGTGATGGCTTGGTTCTCCGTTTCTCCCCTTGTCGGACGAATGTTGTCTTCCGTGGGAGGGTGGTCTGGGTTTTGAAAGGCATGGCGTTGATGGTGACCCTCTTGTCCTCAAGTTCGGCAGCCAAGCCCTTCAACACTTGGTTATGGCGCCAGGTGTATCTTCCTTGAGTCAGGCTGGTCTTGCAACCCACCAGGATGTGTTTGAGGGTGGCTGGGGCTGCACACTGCAGGCAGGCTGGGTCCTCTCCATACCAGAGATGTAGGTTGGTTGGAGAGGGCAGGACATCATAAGTGGCTCTGATGATGAAGCTGAGCCTATTAGCCTCCATGCTCCACATCTCATTCCACGTGATTTTCCTCCTCTCCACACCCTCCCACCTCATCCAGCGTCCTTGCTGGGCTTGGGAGACTGCCTTGGCACACCTGGCTGCCTCCTCCTGGTTGCGCACCTCCTCAACCACCATGTGTCGCCGTTCAGACGGAGTAGCCTTTTGCCAAGCGGGTGTTGTTGCTTCCAGGCCAAGACCCCCTCTGCCATGTTGGACTCGTCCCACTATATCCCGGTGTCTGAGGGTGGTCTTTGCCACTTCTACTGCTGCAGATGGTTTCCATTTCCTCCCTGTTGCCAGGTTTGGAGCCGCATCTCTGACGCATGGGTCCCGGGATTCTGTAAGAGTCATTTCCACCCTTGTTTTGGCACATTTGTACTCCTCCACCAGGCTTGAGATTGGAAGGGAGAGCGCTCCATTGCCATACAGGCCTATGCTGGAAAGGCATCTCGGCAGTCCAAGCCACTTCCTCACTTGGGCATTCACCAGTCTCTCAAGCCGATTGACATGAGATAAGGTGACCTCATAGATGGAAATTGGCCACATGAGGCGAGGTAGCAGCCCAAACTTAGAGCACCATAGCTTCAATTTTCCAGGGAGAGCAGTGTTGTTAATCTGCTTGAGGCCGCTGATTGTATCCTGCCTGAGTTGTTCCACCTGCTCAGAGTCTTTAAGTTCTGCGCTATACCATCGGCCAAGGCTTTTGATAGGCTTCTCCAGAACTTGTTGGGATTGGCTGGTCGTCCACATAGAACCTTGCATTGGTGAGCTTACCTTTGACAATGGAGATGCTACGGGATTTGCTGGGTTTAATCTCCATTCGTGCCCATTTGATGTTTCCCCGGAGTTTCTCCAGCAGACGTTTGGTACATGCGACCGTTGTTGTTATTGTCGTCATGTCGTCCATGTACGCCCTGATTGGGGGAAGACGGAGCCCGCTCTCAATCGTTCTCCTCCAACCACCCATCGTGATGCACGAATAAGTAGCTCCATTGCCATTGTAAACACCAGTGGCGAGATGGTGCAGCCCGCCATAATGCCTATCTCAAGGTGCTGCCAGGCAGTTGTACTATCCTGTGCTGTAACACAGAATTGGAGATCCTGGAAGTAGGCTTTGACTAGACTTGTGATGCCCTCTGGCACTTGAAAGAAGTTGAACGCTGTCCACAAGATCTCATGAGGCACTGACCCGAAGGCATTGGCAAGATCTAAAAACACCACATGCAGGTCTTTCTTCTCCTTCTTGGCCGTCTGTACTTGGTGCCAGATGACATTTGTGTGTTCCAAGCAACCTGAGAACCCAATTATCCCTGCCTTTTGCACTGAGGTGTCAACAAAGTTGTTCGCCAGCAGGAATGCTGAGAGCCTACGGGCCACGACACTGAAGAAAATCTTTCCTTCCACATTGAGAAGGCTGATCTGGCGAAACTGCTCGATGGTTGAGGAATTCTTCTCTTTGGGAATCAGGATCCCTCCTGCCCGTCGCCATGCCTTTGGTATCATTCCTTTTTCCCATGCCACTTTCATAAGCTTCCAGAGGTATTTCAAGACGCCTGGCGTGTTCTTATACACCCTGTATGGAATGCCGTTGGGCCCCGGGGCTGAAGCTGTTCTTGCCCGTTTTACTGTGCTCTCAACTTCGCTCCATGTGGGGGGCCTTGTTTCCATCTGGTGCTCAGGTGGTTGGATGGGTGGCATATCCTCCGGAATGCTGGCTGGCACATGCCTCTGTTTGTCGGAGTAGGTCTTCCGAAGATGTTCTTCCAGTTCTCTTATGGGTACTTTGAGGGTCCCAGATTTCTCCCTGACAAAGAGGTCCTTAACAAATTTATAGGGATCTCTGTAGAAGGCAGTCCTCGTTCGCTCTCTCTTCTTATGTTGCCTTCTCAGGCATTCTGCTCTTCGCAGTGCTGCCAGACGCTGCTTGATGTCGCCCTGTAGTGCCCCAAGGCCTTTCCTTTCCACTTCCGTGGCCTTCTTCCATTGTTTCCTCAGGCACCTCCTTTCTTTCACGAGTCTCTGAATCTCTTGTTGTCTCCTGGACTTGAGATGAGCAGATGGTTCCTTCTGTGTCTGCAAGTTCTCACGTTTCACAACAAATCTCTCTGCTCCATAGCTATAAATGGTCTCTCCGATCTTGTCCAGTTTTTTCTCCACACCCCCTTTCAGACCTTCTAAAAGGTGGACGAGGTCTGTGTCTGTGGTTTCCCACTCCTTTTTCTGACAGGATTTAGGCCACAAGATTTGAGGTTTTCGTCCAGTCAGCCTCCGCTCTACTGCTGTCTGTGGCTGGATGGGCTCTGGGCTGATGTTCATAAATGGATCTGTGCTTTATTGAGCTTCGTCTGGGGTTCTGATACCCTGTGGACTGTGGTGAATATCCTGCCACTGGGCTTCACTCGACTGATTTGCCCTACCTCTAAGGAAGTAATGGTCAATGCGAGGCCCCTTGCTAAGCTCTCTCAGACACTTGAAACAATGTTATTACAGAAATCCGCTTTTTGGCAGTTTCTCAGCGAGAAACAGTCATTTTGTACCTGAAACACTGTAAGTGGTTTGGTGAGTCCAATAATGAAATGAGTCTCTCAAATCAACTACATAGACTCCTTTTTCCAATTTTCTAACGTTTTCAATAGCTTGCCTTAAAAAATCAGAAGGTAAAACAATGTTATTACAGAAATCCGCTTTTTGGCATTTTCTCAGCGAGAAACAGTAATTTTGTACCTGAAACACTGTAAGTGGTTTGGTGAGTCCAATAATGAAATGAGTCTCTCAAATCAACTACTTAGACTCCTTTCTCCAATTTTCTGACGTTTTCAATAGCTTGCCTTAAAAATTCAGAAGGTAAAACAAAGTTATTACAGAAATCCGCTTTTTGGCATTTTCTAGGCGAGAAACAGTCATTTTGTAACAGAAACACTGTAAGTGGTTTGGTGAGTCCAATAATGAAATGAGTCTCTCAAATCAACTACATAGACTCCTTTCTCCAATTTTCTGACGTTTTCAATAGCTTGCCTTGAAAAATCAGAAGGTAAATCAATGTTATGACAGAAATCCGCTTTTTGGCATTTTCTCAGCGAGAAACAGTCATTTTGTACCTGAAACACTGTAAGTGGTTTGGTGAGTCCAATAATGAAATGAGTCCCTCAAATTAACTACATAGACTCCTTTCTCCAATTTTCTGACGTTTTCAATAGCTTGCCTTAAAAAATCAGAAGGTAGAACAATGTTATTACAGAAATCCGCTTTTTGGCATTTTCTCATCGAGAAACGGTCATTTTGTACCTGAAACACTGTAAGTGGTTTGGTGAGTCCAATAATGAAATGAGTCTCTCAAATCAACTACATAGACTCCTTTCTCCAATTTTCTGACGTTTTCAATAGCTTGCCTTGAAAAATCAGAAGGAAAATCAATGTTATGACAGAAATCCGCTTTTTGGCATTTTCTCAGCGAGAAACAGTCATTTTGTACCTGAAACACTGTAAGTGGTTTGGTGAGTCCAATAAGGAAATGAGTCTCTCAAATCAACTACATAGACTCCTTTCTCCAATTTTCTGACGTTTTCAATAGCTTGCCTTAAAAAATCAGAAGGTAAATCAATGTTATGATAGAAATCCTCTTTTTGGCAGTTTCTCAGCGAGAAACAGTCATTTTGTACCTGAAACACTGTAAGTGGTTTGGTGAGTCCAATAATGAAATTAGTCTCTCAAATCAACTACATAGACTTGTTTTTCCAATTTTCTAACGTTTTCAATAGCTTGCCTTAAAAAATCAGAAGGTAAAACAATGTTATTACAGAAATCCGCCTTTTGGCATTTTCTCAGCGAGAAACGGTCATTTTGTACCTGAAACACTGTAAGTGGTTTGGTGAGTCCAATAATGAAATGAGTCTCTCAAATCAACTACATAGACTCCTTTCTCCAATTTTCTGACATTTTCAATAGCTTGCCTTGAAAAATCAGAAGGTAAATCAATGTTATGACAGAAATCCGCTTTTTGGCATTTTCTCAGCGAGAAACAGTCATTTTGTACCTGAAACACTGTAAGTGGTTTGGTGAGTCCAATAATGAAATGAGTCGCTCAAATCAACTACATAGACACCTTTCTCCAATTTTCTGACGTTTTCAATAGCTTGCCTTAAAAAATCAGAAGGTAAATCAATGTTATGACAGAAATCCGCTTTTTGGCAGTTTCTCAGCGAGAAACAGTCATTTTGTACCTGAAACACTGTAAGTGGTTTGGTGAGTCCAATAATGAAATGAATCTCTCAAATCAACTACATAGACACCTTTCTCTAATTTTCTGACGTTTTCAATAGGTTGCCTTAAAAAATCAGAAGGTAAATCAATGTTATTACAGAAATCCGCTTTTTGGCATTTTCTAGGCGAGAAACAGTCATTTTGTACCTGAAACACTGTAAGTGGTTTGGTGAGTCCAATAATGAAATGAATCTCTCAAATCAACTACATAGACACCTTTCTCCAATTTTCTAACGTTTTCAATAGCTTGCCTTAAAAAATCAGAAGGTAAATCAATGTTATGACAGAAATCCGCTTTTTGGCATTTTCTCAGCGAGAAACAGTCATTTTGTACCTGAAACACTGTAAGTGGTTTGGTGAGTCCAATAATGAAACGAGTCTCTCAAATCAACTACATAGACACCTTTCTCCAATTTTCTAACGTTTTCAATAGCTTGCCTTAAAAAATCAGAAGGTAAATCAATGTTATGACAGAAATCCGCTTTTTGGCATTTTCTCAGCGAGAAACAGTCATTTTGTACCTGAAACACTGTAAGTGGTTTGGTGAGTCCAATAATGAAACGAGTCTCTCAAATCAACTACATAGACTAGTTTTTCCAATTTTCTAACGTTTTCAATAGCTTGCCTTAAAAAATCAGAAGGTAAAACAATGTTATTACAGAAATCCGCTTTTTGGCATTTTCTCAGCGAGAAACAGTCATTTTGTACCTGAAACACTGTAAGTGGTTTGGTGAGTCCAATAATGAAATGAATCTCTAAAAATCAACTACATAGACACTTTTCTCCAATTTTCTAACGTTTTCAATAGCTTGCCTTAAAAAATCAGAAGGTAAGTCAATGTTATGACAGAAATCCGCTTTTTGGCATTTTCTCAGCGAGAAACAGTCATTTTGTACCTGAAACACTGTAAGTGGTTTGGTGAGTCCAATAATGAAATGAGTCGCTCAAATCAACTACATAGACACCTTTCTCCAATTTTCTAACGTTTTCAATAGCTTGCCTTAAAAAATCAGAAGGTAAATCAATGTTATGACAGAAATCCGCTTTTTGGCATTTTCTCAGCGAGAAACAGTCATTTTGTACCTGAAACAGTGTAAGTGGTTTGGTGAGTCCAATAATGAAATGAGTCGCTCAAATCAACTACATAGACACCTTTCTCCAATTTTCTAACGTTTTCAATAGCTTGCCTTAAAAAATCAGAAGGTAAATCAATGTTATGACAGAAATCCGCTTTTTGGCATTTTCTCAGCGAGAAACAGTCATTTTGTACCTGAAACACTGTAAGTGGTTTGGTGAGTCCAATAATGAAATGAGTCGCTCAAATCAACTACATAGACACCTTTCTCCAATTTTCTGACGTTTTCAATAGCTTGCCTTAAAAAATCAGAAGGTAAATCAATGTTATGACAGAAATCCGCTTTTTGGCATTTTCCCAGCGAGAAACAATCATTTTGTACCTGAAACACTGTAAGTGATTTGGTGAGTCCAATAATGAAATGAGTCCCTCAAATCAACTACATAGACTCCTTTCTCCAATTTTCTGACGTTTTCAATAGCTTGCCTTAAAAAATCAGAAGGTAAAACAATGTTATTACAGAAATCCGCTTTTTGGCATTTTCTCAGCGAGAAACGGTCATTTTGTACCTGAAACACTGTAAGTGGTTTGGTGAGTCCAATAATGAAATGAGTCTCTCAAATCAACTACATAGACTCCTTTCTCCAATTTTCTGACGTTTTCAATAGCTTGCCTTAAAAAATCAGAAGGTAAATCAATGTTATGACAGAAATCCGCTTTTTGGCAGTTTCTCAGCGAGAAACAGTCATTTTGTACCTGAAACACTGTAAGTGGTTTGGTGAGTCCAATAATGAAATGAGTCGCTCAAATCAACTACATAGACTCCTTTCTCCAATTTTCTGACGTTTTCAATAGCTTGCCTTAAAAAATCAGAAGGTAGGATTCTTAATAGGACTAGCTGTTAATATCCCTAAAATATATCAGCACAATAACTCCTATCGGACATGACTGTTGGGTGGAGTTTGGACAGGATCGCGGGGCACCACCAAATCTACACGTCATCAGTTGTGTGCCTTGTCTTCATCAGGTGTTTCGGCCTCTTAACACAATACACCCTCTTCCAAGGTTGGCCTGCCACAGGCTGATCAGACCTGGGTGTGTGTCATATGGTGGCACCCCGTGGTCATCAAACAGCCCATGTTGCATCCCTCCGTTTCAGCCACAGCCAGTGACTGCTCCGTTCGGCTGCTTTGGCAAGTTCTTTTATTGCCTTCCGCTGGGCCTGTCCTCTGATCCCAACTTCCTTCAGGAGCCGTGTGGTGGACCTGGCTACAAAGCCTCGGCAGCCAACCTCCACTGGCCACACCTTTACGTTCCATCCCCGCGCCTCAGCATCAGCTGCTAGGTTAGCATAACGCAGCCTTTTTCTTTCGAATGCTTCGTCGATGTTATCCTCCCACGGGACAGTCAGCTCCACAATGAAGACACGCCGGCAGGACTTGGACCAGAGGACCAAATCTGGGCGCAGGTTGGTTGCTGCGATTTCTGGCGGGAAAGTGAGCCTCTGGCTGAGGTCTACCCGCATTTCCCAATCCCGGGCTGTGTCCAGTGGGCCTGAGTTTGGAGGTGATGGCTTGGTTCTCCGTTTCTCCCCTTGTCGGACGAATGTTGTCTTCCGTGGGAGGGTGGTCTGGGTTTTGAAAGGCATGGCGTTGATGGTGACCCTCTTGTCCTCAAGTTCGGCAGCCAAGCCCTTCAACACTTGGTTATGGCGCCAGGTGTATCTTCCTTGAGTCAGGCTGGTCTTGCAACCCACCAGGATGTGTTTGAGGGTGGCTGGGGCTGCACACTGCAGGCAGGCTGGGTCCTCTCCATACCAGAGATGTAGGTTGGTTGGAGAGGGCAGGACATCATAAGTGGCTCTGATGATGAAGCTGAGCCTATTAGCCTCCATGCTCCACATCTCATTCCACGTGATTTTCCTCCTCTCCACACCCTCCCACCTCATCCAGCGTCCTTGCTGGGCTTGGGAGACTGCCTTGGCACACCTGGCTGCCTCCTCCTGGTTGCGCACCTCCTCAACCACCATGTGTCGCCGTTCAGACGGAGTAGCCTTTTGCCAAGCGGGTGTTGTTGCTTCCAGGCCAAGACCCCCTCTGCCATGTTGGACTCGTCCCACTATATCCCGGTGTCTGAGGGTGGTCTTTGCCACTTCTACTGCTGCAGATGGTTTCCATTTCCTCCCTGTTGCCAGGTTTGGAGCCGCATCTCTGACGCATGGGTCCCGGGATTCTGTAAGAGTCATTTCCACCCTTGTTTTGGCACATTTGTACTCCTCCACCAGGCTTGAGATTGGAAGGGAGAGCGCTCCATTGCCATACAGGCCTATGCTGGAAAGGCATCTCGGCAGTCCAAGCCACTTCCTCACTTGGGCATTCACCAGTCTCTCAAGCCGATTGACATGAGATAAGGTGACCTCATAGATGGAAATTGGCCACATGAGGCGAGGTAGCAGCCCAAACTTAAAGCACCATAGCTTCAATTTTCCAGGGAGAGCAGTGTTGTTAATCTGCTTGAGGCCGCTGATTGTATCCTGCCTGAGTTGTTCCACCTGCTCAGAGTCTTTAAGTTCTGCGTTATACCATCGGCCAAGGCTTTTGATAGGCTTCTCCAGAACTTGTTGGGATTGGCTGGTCGTCCACATAGAACCTTGCATTGGTGAGCTTACCTTTGACAATGGAGATGCTACGGGATTTGCTGGGTTTAATCTCCATTCGTGCCCATTTGATGTTTCCCCGGAGTTTCTCCAGCAGACGTTTGGTACATGCGACCGTTGTTGTTATTGTCGTCATGTCGTCCATGTACGCCCTGATTGGGGGAAGACGGAGCCCGCTCTCAATCGTTCTCCTCCAACCACCCATCGTGATGCACGAATAAGTAGCTCCATTGCCATTGTAAACACCAGTGGCGAGATGGTGCAGCCCGCCATAATGCCTATCTCAAGGTGCTGCCAGGCAGTTGTACTATCCTGTGCTGTAACACAGAATTGGAGATCCTGGAAGTAGGCTTTGACTAGACTTGTGATGCCCTCTGGCACTTGAAAGAAGTTGAACGCTGTCCACAAGATCTCATGAGGCACTGACCCGAAGGCATTGGCAAGATCTAAAAACACCACATGCAGGTCTTTCTTCTCCTTCTTGGCCGTCTGTACTTGGTGCCAGATGACATTTGTGTGTTCCAAGCAACCTGAGAACCCAATTATCCCTGCCTTTTGCACTGAGGTGTCAACAAAGTTGTTCGCCAGCAGGAATGCTGAGAGCCTACGGGCCACGACACTGAAGAAAATCTTTCCTTCCACATTGAGAAGGCTGATCTGGCGAAACTGCTCGATGGTTGAGGAATTCTTCTCTTTGGGAATCAGGATCCCTCCTGCCCGTCGCCATGCCTTTGGTATCATTCCTTTTTCCCATGCCACTTTCATAAGCTTCCAGAGGTATTTCAAGACGCCTGGCGTGTTCTTATACACCCTGTATGGAATGCCGTTGGGCCCCGGGGCTGAAGCTGTTCTTGCCCGTTTTACTGTGCTCTCAACTTCGCTCCATGTGGGGGGCCTTGTTTCCATCTGGTGCTCAGGTGGTTGGATGGGTGGCATATCCTCCGGAATGCTGGCTGGCACATGCCTCTGTTTGTCGGAGTAGGTCTTCCGAAGATGTTCTTCCAGTTCTCTTATGGGTACTTTGAGGGTCCCAGATTTCTCCCTGACAAAGAGGTCCTTAACAAATTTATAGGGATCTCTGTAGAAGGCAGTCCTCGTTCGCTCTCTCTTCTTATGTTGCCTTCTCAGGCATTCTGCTCTTCGCAGTGCTGCCAGACGCTGCTTGATGTCGCCCTGTAGTGCCCCAAGGCCTTTCCTTTCCACTTCCGTGGCCTTCTTCCATTGTTTCCTCAGGCACCTCCTTTCTTTCACGAGTCTCTGAATCTCTTGTTGTCTCCTGGACTTGAGATGAGCAGATGGTTCCTTCTGTGTCTGCAAGTTCTCACGTTTCACAACAAATCTCTCTGCTCCATAGCTATAAATGGTCTCTCCGATCTTGTCCAGTTTTTTCTCCACACCCCCTTTCAGACCTTCTAAAAGGTGGACGAGGTCTGTGTCTGTGGTTTCCCACTCCTTTTTCTGACAGGATTTAGGCCACAAGATTTGAGGTTTTCGTCCAGTCAGCCTCCGCTCTACTGCTGTCTGTGGCTGGATGGGCTCTGGGCTGATGTTCATAAATGGATCTGTGCTTTATTGAGCTTCGTCTGGGGTTCTGATACCCTGTGGACTGTGGTGAATATCCTGCCACTGGGCTTCACTCGACTGATTTGCCCTACCTCTAAGGAAGTAATGGTCAATGCGAGGCCCCTTGCTAAGCTCTCTCAGACACTTGAAACAATGTTATTACAGAAATCCGCTTTTTGGCAGTTTCTCAGCGAGAAACAGTCATTTTGTACCTGAAACACTGTAAGTGGTTTGGTGAGTCCAATAATGAAATGAGTCTCTCAAATCAACTACATAGACTCCTTTTTCCAATTTTCTAACGTTTTCAATAGCTTGCCTTAAAAAATCAGAAGGTAAAACAATGTTATTACAGAAATCCGCTTTTTGGCATTTTCTCAGCGAGAAACAGTAATTTTGTACCTGAAACACTGTAAGTGGTTTGGTGAGTCCAATAATGAAATGAGTCTCTCAAATCAACTACTTAGACTCCTTTCTCCAATTTTCTGACGTTTTCAATAGGTTGCCTTAAAAATTCAGAAGGTAAAACAAAGTTATTACAGAAATCCGCTTTTTGGCATTTTCTAGGCGAGAAACAGTCATTTTGTAACAGAAACACTGTAAGTGGTTTGGTGAGTCCAATAATGAAATGAGTCTCTCAAATCAACTACATAGACTCCTTTCTCCAATTTTCTGACGTTTTCAATAGCTTGCCTTGAAAAATCAGAAGGTAAATCAATGTTATGACAGAAATCCGCTTTTTGGCATTTTCTCAGCGAGAAACAGTCATTTTGTACCTGAAACACTGTAAGTGGTTTGGTGAGTCCAATAATGAAATGAGTCCCTCAAATTAACTACATAGACTCCTTTCTCCAATTTTCTGACGTTTTCAATAGCTTGCCTTAAAAAATCAGAAGGTAGAACAATGTTATTACAGAAATCCGCTTTTTGGCATTTTCTCAGCGAGAAACGGTCATTTTGTACCTGAAACACTGTAAGTGGTTTGGTGAGTCCAATAATGAAATGAGTCTCTCAAATCAACTACATAGACTCCTTTCTCCAATTTTCTGACGTTTTCAATAGCTTGCCTTGAAAAATCAGAAGGAAAATCAATGTTATGACAGAAATCCGCTTTTTGGCATTTTCTCAGCGAGAAACAGTCATTTTGTACCTGAAACACTGTAAGTGGTTTGGTGAGTCCAATAAGGAAATGAGTCTCTCAAATCAACTACATAGACTCCTTTCTCCAATTTTCTGACGTTTTCAATAGCTTGCCTTAAAAAATCAGAAGGTAAATCAATGTTATGATAGAAATCCTCTTTTTGGCAGTTTCTCAGCGAGAAACAGTCATTTTGTACCTGAAACACTGTAAGTGGTTTGGTGAGTCCAATAATGAAATTAGTCTCTCAAATCAACTACATAGACTTGTTTTTCCAATTTTCTAACGTTTTCAATAGCTTGCCTTAAAAAATCAGAAGGTAAAACAATGTTATTACAGAAATCCGCCTTTTGGCATTTTCTCAGCGAGAAACGGTCATTTTGTACCTGAAACACTGTAAGTGGTTTGGTGAGTCCAATAATGAAATGAGTCTCTCAAATCAACTACATAGACTCCTTTCTCCAATTTTCTGACATTTTCAATAGCTTGCCTTGAAAAATCAGAAGGTAAATCAATGTTATGACAGAAATCCGCTTTTTGGCATTTTCTCAGCGAGAAACAGTCATTTTGTACCTGAAACACTGTAAGTGGTTTGGTGAGTCCAATAATGAAATGAGTCGCTCAAATCAACTACATAGACACCTTTCTCCAATTTTCTGACGTTTTCAATAGCTTGCCTTAAAAAATCAGAAGGTAAATCAATGTTATGACAGAAATCCGCTTTTTGGCAGTTTCTCAGCGAGAAACAGTCATTTTGTACCTGAAACACTGTAAGTGGTTTGGTGAGTCCAATAATGAAATGAATCTCTCAAATCAACTACATAGACACCTTTCTCCAATTTTCTGACGTTTTCAATAGGTTGCCTTAAAAAATCAGAAGGTAAATCAATGTTATTACAGAAATTCGCTTTTTGGCATTTTCTAGGCGAGAAACAGTCATTTTGTACCTGAAACACTGTAAGTGGTTTGGTGAGTCCAATAATGAAATGAATCTCTCAAATCAACTACATAGACACCTTTCTCCAATTTTCTAACGTTTTCAATAGCTTGCCTTAAAAAATCAGAAGGTAAATCAATGTTATGACAGAAATCCGCTTTTTGGCATTTTCTCAGCGAGAAACAGTCATTTTGTACCTGAAACACTGTAAGTGGTTTGGTGAGTCCAATAATGAAACGAGTCTCTCAAATCAACTACATAGACACCTTTCTCCAATTTTCTAACGTTTTCAATAGCTTGCCTTAAAAAATCAGAAGGTAAATCAATGTTATGACAGAAATCCGCTTTTTGGCATTTTCTCAGCGAGAAACAGTCATTTTGTACCTGAAACACTGTAAGTGGTTTGGTGAGTCCAATAATGAAACGAGTCTCTCAAATCAACTACATAGACTAGTTTTTCCAATTTTCTAACGTTTTCAATAGCTTGCCTTAAAAAATCAGAAGGTAAAACAATGTTATTACAGAAATCCGCTTTTTGGCATTTTCTCACCGAGAAACGGTCATTTTGTACCTGAAACACTGTAAGTGGTTTGGTGAGTCCAATAATGAAATGAGTCTCTCAAATCAACTACATAGACTCCTTTCTCCAATTTTCTGACGTTTTCAATAGCTTGCCTTAAAAAATCAGAAGGTAAATCAATGTTATGACAGAAATCCGCTTTTTGGCATTTTCTCAGCGAGAAACAGTCATTTTGTACCTGAAACACTGTAAGTGGTTTGGTGAGTCCAATAATGAAATGAATCTCTCAAATCAACTACATAGACACCTTTCTCCAATTTTCTGACGTTTTCAATAGCTTGCCTTGAAAAATCAGAAGGTAAATCAATGTTATGACAGAAATCCGCTTTTTGGCATTTTCTCAGCGAGAAACAGTCATTTTGTACCTGAAACACTGTAAGTGGTTTGGTGAGTCCAATAATGAAATGAGTCTCTCAAATCAACTACATAGACTCCTTTTTCCAATTTTCTAACGTTTTCAATAGCTTGCCTTAAAAAATCAGAAGGTAAAACAATGTTATTACAGAAATCCGCTTTTTGGCATTTTCTCAGCGAGAAACAGTCATTTTGTACCTGAAACACTGTAAGTGGTTTGGTGAGTCCAATAATGAAATGAATCTCTCAAATCAACTACATAGACACCTTTCTCCAATTTTCTAACGTTTTCAATAGCTTGCCTTAAAAAATCAGAAGGTAAATCAATGTTATGACAGAAATCCGCTTTTTGGCATTTTCTCAGCGAGAAACAGTCATTTTGTACCTGAAACACTGTAAGTGGTTTGGTGAGTCCAATAATGAAATGAGTCGCTCAAATCAACTACATAGACACCTTTCTCCAATTTTCTAACGTTTTCAATAGCTTGCCTTAAAAAATCAGAAGGTAAATCAATGTTATGACAGAAATCCGCTTTTTGGCATTTTCTCAGCGAGAAACAGTCATTTTGTACCTGAAACACTGTAAGTGGTTTGGTGAGTCCAATAATGAAATGAGTCGCTCAAATCAACTACATAGACACCTTTCTCCAATTTTCTAACGTTTTCAATAGCTTGCCTTAAAAAATCAGAAGGTAAATCAATGTTATGACAGAAATCCGCTTTTTGGCATTTTCTCAGCGAGAAACAGTCATTTTGTACCTGAAACACTGTAAGTGGTTTGGTGAGTCCAATAATGAAATGAGTCGCTCAAATCAACTACATAGACACCTTTCTCCAATTTTCTAACGTTTTCAATAGCTTGCCTTAAAAAATCAGAAGGTAAATCAATGTTATGACAGAAATCCGCTTTTTGGCATTTTCTCAGCGAGAAACAGTCATTTTGTACCTGAAACACTATAAGTGGTTTGGTGAGTCCAATAATGAAATGAGTCGCTCAAATCAACTACATAGACACCTTTCTCCAATTTTCTAACATTTTCAATAGCTTGCCTTGAAAAATCAGAAGGTAAATCAATGTTATGACAGAAATCCGCTTTTTGGCATTTTCTCAGCGAGAAACAGTCATTTTGTACCTGAAACACTGTAAGTGGTTTGGTGAGTCCAATAATGAAATGAGTCTCTCAAATCAACTACATAGACTCCTTTTTCCAATTTTCTAACGTTTTCAATAGCTTGCCTTAAAAAATCAGAAGGTAAAACAATGTTATTACAGAAATCCGCTTTTTGGCATTTTCTCAGCGAGAAACAGTCATTTTGTACCTGAAACACTGTAAGTGGTTTGGTGAGTCCAATAATGAAATGAATCTCTCAAATCAACTACATAGACACCTTTATCCAATTTTCTAACGTTTTCAATAGCTTGCCTTAAAAAATCAGAAGGTAAATCAATGTTATGACAGAAATCCGCTTTTTGGCATTTTCTCAGCGAGAAACAGTCATTTTGTACCTGAAACACTGTAAGTGGTTTGGTGAGTCCAATAATGAAACGAGTCTCTCAAATCAACTACACAGACTAGTTTTTCCAATTTTCTAACGTTTTCAATAGCTTGCCTTAAAAAATCAGAAGGTAAAACAATGTTATTACAGAAATCCGCTTTTTGGCATTTTCTCAGCGAGAAACGGTCATTTTGTACCTGAAACACTGTAAGTGGTTTGGTGAGTCCAATAATGAAATGAGTCGCTCAAATCAACTACATAGACACCTTTCTCCAATTTTCTAACGTTTTCAATAGCTTGCCATAAAAAATCAGAAGGTAAATCAATGTTATGACAGAAATCCGCTTTTTGGCATTTTCTCAGCGAGAAACAGTCATTTTGTACCTGAAACACTGTAAGTGGTTTGGTGAGTCCAATAATGAAATGAGTCGCTCAAATCAACTACATAGACACCTTTCTCCAATTTTCTAACGTTTTCAATAGCTTGACTTAAAAAATCAGAAGGTAAATCAATGTTATGACAGAAATCCGCTTTTTGGCATTTTCTCAGCGAGAAATAGTCATTTTGTACCTGAAACACTGTAAGTGGTTTGGTGAGTCCAATAATGAAATGAGTCGCTCAAATCAACTACATAGACACCTTTCTCCAATTTTCTAACGTTTTCAATAGCTTGCCTTAAAAAAATCAGAAGGTAAATCAATGTTATGACAGAAATCCGCTTTTTGGCAGTTTCTCAGCGAGAAACAGTCATTTTGTACCTGAAACACTGTAAGTGGTTTGGTGAGTCCAATAATGAAATGAGTCCCTCAAATCAACTACATAGACTCCTTTCTCCAATTTTCTGACGTTTTCAATAGCTTGCCTTAAAAAAATCAGAAGGTAAATCAATGTTATGACAGAAATCCGCTTTTTGGCAGTTTCTCAGCGAGAAACAGTCATTTTGTACCTGAAACACTGTAAGTGGTTTGGTGAGTCCAGTAATGAAATGAGTCTCTCAAATCAACTACATAGACTCCTTTTTCCAATTTTCTAACGTTTTCAATAGCTTGCCTTAAAAAATCAGAAGGTAAATCAATGTTATGACAGAAATCCGCTTTTTGGCATTTTCTCAGCGAGAAACAGTCATTTTGTACCTGAAACACTGTAAGTGGTTTGGTGAGTCCAATAATGAAATGAATCTCTCAAATCAACTACATAGACACCTTTCTCCAATTTTCTGACGTTTTCAATAGCTTGCCTTGAAAAATCAGAAGGTAAATCAATGTTATGACAGAAATCCGCTTTTTGGCATTTTCTCAGCGAGAAACAGTCATTTTGTACCTGAAACACTGTAAGTGGTTTGGTGAGTCCAATAATGAAATGAGTCTCTCAAATCAACTACATAGACTCCTTTTTCCAATTTTCTAACGTTTTCAATAGCTTGCCTTAAAAAATCAGAAGGTAAAACAATGTTATTACAGAAATCCGCTTTTTGGCATTTTCTCAGCGAGAAACAGTCATTTTGTACCTGTAAGTGGTTTGGTGAGTCCAATAATGAAATGAATCTCTCAAATCAACTACATAGACACCTTTCTCCAATTTTCTAACGTTTTCAATAGCTTGCCTTAAAAAATCAGAAGGTAAATCAATGTTATGACAGAAATCCGCTTTTTGGCATTTTCTCAGCGAGAAACAGTCATTTTGTACCTGAAACACTGTAAGTGGTTTGGTGAGTCCAATAATGAAATGAGTCGCTCAAATCAACTACATAGACACCTTTCTCCAATTTTCTAACGTTTTCAATAGCTTGCCTTAAAAAATCAGAAGGTAAATCAATGTTATGACAGAAATCCGCTTTTTGGCATTTTCTCAGCGAGAAACAGTCATTTTGTACCTGAAACACTGTAAGTGGTTTGGTGAGTCCAATAATGAAATGAGTCGCTCAAATCAACTACATAGACACCTTTCTCCAATTTTCTAACGTTTTCAATAGCTTGCCTTAAAAAATCAGAAGGTAAATCAATGTTATGACAGAAATCCGCTTTTTGGCATTTTCTCAGCGAGAAACAGTCATTTTGTACCTGAAACACTGTAAGTGGTTTGGTGAGTCCAATAATGAAATGAGTCGCTCAAATCAACTACATAGACACCTTTCTCCAATTTTCTAACGTTTTCAATAGCTTGCCTTAAAAAATCAGAAGGTAAATCAATGTTATGACAGAAATCCGCTTTTTGGCATTTTCTCAGCGAGAAACAGTCATTTTGTACCTGAAACACTGTAAGTGGTTTGGTGAGTCCAATAATGAAACGAGTCTCTCAAATCAACTACATAGACTAGTTTTTCCAATTTTCTAACGTTTTCAATAGCTTGCCTTAAAAAATCAGAAGGTAAAACAATGTTATTACAGAAATCCGCTTTTTGGCATTTTCTCAGCGAGAAACGGTCATTTTGTACCTGAAACACTGTAAGTGGTTTGGTGAGTCCAATAATGAAATGAGTCGCTCAAATCAACTACATAGACACCTTTCTCCAATTTTCTAACGTTTTCAATAGCTTGCCATAAAAAATCAGAAGGTAAATCAATGTTATGACAGAAATCCGCTTTTTGGCATTTTCTCAGCGAGAAACAGTCATTTTGTACCTGAAACACTGTAAGTGGTTTGGTGAGTCCAATAATGAAATGAGTCGCTCAAATCAACTACATAGACACCTTTCTCCAATTTTCTAACGTTTTCAATAGCTTGACTTAAAAAATCAGAAGGTAAATCAATGTTATGACAGAAATCCGCTTTTTGGCATTTTCTCAGCGAGAAATAGTCATTTTGTACCTGAAACACTGTAAGTGGTTTGGTGAGTCCAATAATGAAATGAGTCGCTCAAATCAACTACATAGACACCTTTCTCCAATTTTCTAACGTTTTCAATAGCTTGCCTTAAAAAAATCAGAAGGTAAATCAATGTTATGACAGAAATCCGCTTTTTGGCAGTTTCTCAGCGAGAAACAGTCATTTTGTACCTGAAACACTGTAAGTGGTTTGGTGAGTCCAATAATGAAATGAGTCCCTCAAATCAACTACATAGACTCCTTTCTCCAATTTTCTGACGTTTTCAATAGCTTGCCTTAAAAAAATCAGAAGGTAAATCAATGTTATGACAGAAATCCGCTTTTTGGCAGTTTCTCAGCGAGAAACAGTCATTTTGTACCTGAAACACTGTAAGTGGTTTGGTGAGTCCAATAATGAAATGAGTCTCTCAAATCAACTACATAGACTCCTTTTTCCAATTTTCTAACGTTTTCAATAGCTTGCCTTAAAAAATCAGAAGGTAAAACAATGTTATTACAGAAATCCGCTTTTTGGCATTTTCTCAGCGAGAAACAGTCATGTTGTACCTGAAACACTGTAAGTGGTTTGGTGAGTCCAATAATGAAATGAATCTCTCAAATCAACTACATAGACACCTTTCTCCAATTTTCTAACGTTTTCAATAGCTTGCCTTAAAAAATCAGAAGGTAAATCAATGTTATGACAGAATTCCGCTTTTTGGCATTTTCTCAGCGAGAAACAGTCATTTTGTACCTGAAACACTGTAAGTGGTTTGGTGAGTCCAATAATGAAATGAGTCTCTCAAATCAACTACATAGACTCCTTTTTCCAATTTTCTAACGTTTTCAATAGCTTGCCTTAAAAAATCAGAAGGTAAATCAATGTTATGACAGAAATCCGCTTTTTGGCATTTTCTCAGCGAGAAACAGTCATTTTGTACCTGAAACACTGTAAGTGGTTTGGTGAGTCCAATAATGAAATGAGTCGCTCAAATCAACTACATAGACACCTTTCTCCAATTTTCTAACGTTTTCAATAGCTTGACTTAAAAAATCAGAAGGTAAATCAATGTTATGACAGAAATCCGCTTTTTGGCATTTTCTCAGCGAGAAACAGTCATTTTGTACCTGAAACACTGTAAGTGGTTTGATGAGTCCAATAATGAAATGAGTCGCTCAAATCAACTACATAGACACCTTTCTCCAATTTTCTAACGTTTTCAATAGCTTGCCTTAAAAAATCAGAAGGTAAATCAATGTTATGACAGAAATCCGCTTTTTGGCATTTTCTCAGCGAGAAACAGTCATTTTGTACCTGAAACACTGTAAGTGGTTTGGTGAGTCCAATAATGAAATGAGTCGCTCAAATCAACTACATAGACTCCTTTCTCCAATTTTCGGACGTTTTCAATAGCTTGCCTTAAAAAATCAGAAGGTAAATCAATGTTATGACAGAAATCCGCTTTTTGGCATTTTCTCAGCGAGAAACAATCATTTTGTACCTGAAACACTGTAAGTGATTTGGTGAGTCCAATAATGAAATGAGTCCCTCAAATCAACTACATAGACTCCTTTCTCCAATTTTCTGACGTTTTCAATAGCTTGCCTTAAAAAATCAGAAGGTAAAACAATGTTATTACAGAAATCCGCTTTTTGGCATTTTCTCAGCGAGAAACGGTCATTTTGTACCTGAAACACTGTAAGTGGTTTGGTGAGTCCAATAATGAAATGAGTCTCTCAAATCAACTACATAGACTCCTTTCTCCAATTTTCTGACGTTTTCCATAGCTTGCCTTAAAAAATCAGAAGGTAAATCAATGTTATGACAGAAATCCGTTTTTTGGCAGTTTCTCAGCGAGAAACAGTCATTTTGTACCTGAAACACTGTAAGTGGTTTGGTGAGTCCAATAATGAAATGAGTCGCTCAAATCAACTACATAGACTCCTTTCTCCAATTTTCTGACGTTTTCAATAGCTTGCCTTAAAAAATCAGAAGGTAGGATTCTTAATAGGACTAGCTGTTAATATCCCTAAAATATATCAGCACGATAACTCCTATCGGACACTACTGTTGGGTGGAGTTTGGACAGGATCGCGGGGCACCACCAAATCTACACGTCATCAGTTGTGTGCCTTGTCTTCATCAGGTGTTTCGGCCTCTTAACACAATACACCCTCTTCCAAGGTTGGCCTGCCACAGGCTGATCAGACCTGGGTGTGTGTCATATGGTGGCACCCCGTGGTCATCAAACAGCCCATGTTGCATCCCTCCGTTTCAGCCACAGCCAG
Organism: Cololabis saira; assembly: GCF_033807715.1. Classification (NCBI taxonomy): domain Eukaryota; kingdom Metazoa; phylum Chordata; class Actinopteri; order Beloniformes; family Belonidae; genus Cololabis; species Cololabis saira. The sequence goes on along the minus strand of NW_026906199.1, from coordinate 508,870 downwards.
TGACTGCTCCGTTCGGCTGCTTTGGCAAGTTCTTTTATTGCCTTCCGCTGGGCCTGTCCTCTGATCCCAACTTCCTTCAGGAGCCGTGTGGTGGACCTGGCTACAAAGCCTCGGCAGCCAACCTCCACTGGCCACACCTTTACGTTCCATCCCCGCGCCTCAGCATCAGCTGCTAGGTTAGCATAACGCAGCCTTTTTCTTTCGAATGCTTCGTCGATGTTATCCTCCCACGGGACAGTCAGCTCCACAATGAAGACACGCCGGCAGGACTTGGACCAGAGGACCAAATCTGGGCGCAGGTTGGTTGCTGCGATTTCTGGCGGGAAAGTGAGCCTCTGGCTGAGGTCTACCCGCATTTCCCAATCCCGGGCTGTGTCCAGTGGGCCTGAGTTTGGAGGTGATGGCTTGGTTCTCCGTTTCTCCCCTTGTCGGACGAATGTTGTCTTCCGTGGGAGGGTGGTCTGGGTTTTGAAAGGCATGGCGTTGATGGTGACCCTCTTGTCCTCAAGTTCGGCAGCCAAGCCCTTCAACACTTGGTTATGGCGCCAGGTGTATCTTCCTTGAGTCAGGCTGGTCTTGCAACCCACCAGGATGTGTTTGAGGGTTGCTGGGGCTGCACACTGCAGGCAGGCTGGGTCCTCTCCATACCAGAGATGTAGGTTGGTTGGAGAGGGCAGGACATCATAAGTGGCTCTGATGATGAAGCTGAGCCTATTAGCCTCCATGCTCCACATCTCATTCCACGTGATTTTCCTCCTCTCCACACCCTCCCACCTCATCCAGAGTCCTTGCTGGGCTTGGGAGACTGCCTTGGCACACCTGGCTGCCTCCTCCTGGTTGCGCACCTCCTCAACCACCATGTGTCGCCGTTCAGACGGAGTAGCCTTTTGCCAAGCGGGTGTTGTTGCTTCCAGGCCAAGACCCCCTCTGCCATGTTGGACTCGTCCCACTATATCCCGGTGTCTGAGGGTGGTCTTTGCCACTGCTACTGCTGCAGATGGTTTCCATTTCCTCCCTGTTGCCAGGTTTGGAGCCGCATCTCTGACGCATGGGTCCCGGGATTCTGTAAGAGTCATTTCCACCCTTGTTTTGGCACATTTGTACTCCTCCACCAGGCTTGAGATTGGAAGGGAGAGCGCTCCATTGCCATACAGGCCTATGCTGGAAAGGCATCTCGGCAGTCCAAGCCACTTCCTCACTTGGGCATTCACCAGTCTCTCAAGCCGATTGACATGAGATAAGGTGACCTCATAGATGGAAATTGGCCACATGAGGCGAGGTAGCAGCCCAAACTTAAAGCACCATAGCTTCAATTTTCCAGGGAGAGCAGTGTTGTTAATCTGCTTGAGGCCGCTGATTGTATCCTGCCTGAGTTGTTCCACCTGCTCAGAGTCTTTAAGTTCTGCGTTATACCATCGGCCAAGGCTTTTGATAGGCTTCTCCAGAACTTGTTGGGATTGGCTGGTCGTCCACATAGAACCTTGCATTGGTGAGCTTACCTTTGACAATGGAGATGCTACGGGATTTGCTGGGTTTAATCTCCATTCGTGCCCATTTGATGTTTCCCCGGAGTTTCTCCAGCAGACGTTTGGTACATGCGACCGTTGTTGTTATTGTCGTCATGTCGTCCATGTACGCCCTGATTGGGGGAAGACGGAGCCCGCTCTCAATCGTTCTCCTCCAACCACCCATCGTGATGCACGAATAAGTAGCTCCATTGCCATTGTAAACACCAGTGGCGAGATGGTGCAGCCCGCCATAATGCCTATCTCAAGGTGCTGCCAGGCAGTTGTACTATCCTGTGCTGTAACACAGAATTGGAGATCCTGGAAGTAGGCTTTGACTAGACTTGTGATGCCCTCTGGCACTTGAAAGAAGTTGAACGCTGTCCACAAGATCTCATGAGGCACTGACCCGAAGGCATTGGCAAGATCTAAAAACACCACATGCAGGTCTTTCTTCTCCTTCTTGGCCGTCTGTACTTGGTGCCAGATGACATTTGTGTGTTCCAAGCAACCTGAGAACCCAATTATCCCTGCCTTTTGCACTGAGGTGTCAACAAAGTTGTTCGCCAGCAGGAATGCTGAGAGCCTACGGGCCACGACACTGAAGAAAATCTTTCCTTCCACATTGAGAAGGCTGATCTGGCGAAACTGCTCGATGGTTGAGGAATTCTTCTCTTTGGGAATCAGGATCCCTCCTGCCCGTCGCCATGCCTTTGGTATCATTCCTTTTTCCCATGCCACTTTCATAAGCTTCCAGAGGTATTTCAAGACGCCTGGCGTGTTCTTATACACCCTGTATGGAATGCCGTTGGGCCCCGGGGCTGAAGCTGTTCTTGCCCGTTTTACTGTGCTCTCAACTTCGCTCCATGTGGGGGGCCTTGTTTCCATCTGGTGCTCAGGTGGTTGGATGGGTGGCATATCCTCCGGAATGCTGGCTGGCACATGCCTCTGTTTGTCGGAGTAGGTCTTCCGAAGATGTTCTTCCAGTTCTCTTATGGGTACTTTGAGGGTCCCAGATTTCTCCTTAACAAATTTATAGGGATCTCTGTAGAAGGCAGTCCTCGTTCGCTCTCTCTTCTTATGTTGCCTTCTCAGGCATTCTGCTCTTCGCAGTGCTGCCAGACGCTGCTTGATGTCGCCCTGTAGTGCCCCAAGGCCTTTCCTTTCCACTTCCGTGGCCTTCTTCCATTGTTTCCTCAGGCACCTCCTTTCTTTCACGAGTCTCTGAATCTCTTGTTGTCTCCTGGACTTGAGATGAGCAGATGGTTCCTTCTGTGTCTGCAAGTTCTCACGTTTCACAACAAATCTCTCTGCTCCATAGCTATAAATGGTCTCTCCGATCTTGTCCAGTTTTTTCTCCACACCCCCTTTCAGACCTTCTAAAAGGTGGACGAGGTCTGTGTCTGTGGTTTCCCACTCCTTTTTCTGACAGGATTTAGGCCACAAGATTTGAGGTTTTCGTCCAGTCAGCCTCCGCTCTACTGCTGTCTGTGGCTGGATGGGCTCTGGGCTGATGTTCATAAATGGATCTGTGCTTGATTGAGCTTCGTCTGGGGTTCTGATACCCTGTGGACTGTGGTGAATATCCTGCCACTGGGCTTCACTCGACTGATTTGCCCTACCTCTAAGGAAGTAATGGTCAATGCGAGGCCCCTTGCTAAGCTCTCTCAGACACTTGAAACAATGTTATTACAGAAATCCGCTTTTTGGCAGTTTCTCAGCGAGAAACAGTCATTTTGAACCTGAAACACTGTAAGTGGTTTGGTGAGTACAATAATGAAATGAGTCTCTCAAATCAACTACATAGACTCCTTTCTCCAATTTTCTGACGTTTTCAATAGCTTGCCTTGAAAAATCAGAAGGTAAATCAATGTTATGACAGAAATCCGCTTTTTGGCCTTTTCTCAGCGAGAAACAGTCATTTTGTACCTGAAACACTGTAAGTGGTTTGGTGCGTCCAATAATGAAATGAGTCTCTCAAATCAACTACATAGACTCCTTTCTCCAATTTTCGGACGTTTTCAATAGCTTGCCTTAAAAAATCAGAAGGTAAATCAATGTTATGACAGAAATCCGCTTTTTGGCATTTTCTCAGCGAGAAACAGTAATTTTGTACCTGAAACACTGTAAGTGGTTTGGTGAGTCCAATAATGAAATGAGTCCCTCAAATCAACTACAGAGACTCCTTTCTCCAATTTTCTGACGTTTTCAATAGGTTGCCTTAAAAATTCAGAAGGTAAAACAATGTTATTACAGAAATCCGCTTTTTGGCATTTTCTAGGCGAGAAACAGTCATTTTGTACCTGAAACACTGTAAGTGGTTTGGTCAGTCCAATAATGAAATGAGTCTCTCAAATCAACTACTTAGACTCCTTTCTCCAATTTTCTGACGTTTTCTATAGCTTGCCTTGAAAAATCAGAAGGTAAATTATTGTTATGACAGAAATCCGCTTTTTGGCATTTTCTCAGCGAGAAACAGTCATTTTGTACCTGAAACACTGTAAGTGGTTTGGTGAGTCCAATAATGAAATGAGTCTCTCAAATCAACTACATAGACACCTTTCTCCAATTTTCTAACATTTTCAATAGCTTGCCTTAAAAAATCAGAAGGTAAATCAATGTTATGACAGAAATCCGCTTTTTGGCATTTTCTCAGCGAGAAACAGTAATTTTGTACCTGAAACACTGTAAGTGGTTTGGTGAGTCCAATAATGAAATGAGTCCCTCAAATCAACTACAGAGACTCCTTTCTCCAATTTTCTGACGTTTTCAATAGGTTGCCTTAAAAATTCAGAAGGTAAAACAATGTTATTACAGAAATCCGCTTTTTGGCATTTTCTAGGCGAGAAACAGTCATTTTGTACCTGAAACACTGTAAGTGGTTTGGTCAGTCCAATAATGAAATGAGTCTCTCAAATCAACTACTTAGACTCCTTTCTCCAATTTTCTGACGTTTTCAATAGCTTGCCTTGAAAAATCAGAAGGTAAATTAATGTTATGACAGAAATCCGGTTTTTGGCATTTTCTCAGCGAGAAACAGTCATTTTGTACCTGAAACACTGTAAGTGGTTTGGTGAGTCCAATAATGAAATGAGTCTCTCAAATCAACTATATAGACTCCCTCCTTCAATTTTCTGACGTTTTCAATAGCTTGCCTTAAAAAATCAGAAGGTAAAACAGTGTTTTCACAAAAATCCGCTTTTATCTCAGCCAGAAACAGTCATTTTCAACCTGAAACACAGGTAAGTGGTTTGGTGAGTCCAATAATGAAATTAGTCACTCAAATCAACTATATAGACTCTCTCCTTCAATTTTCTGACGTTTTCCATAGCTTGCCTTGAAAAATCAGAAGGTAAAACAGTGTTTTCACAGAAATCCGCTTTTTAGCTTTATCTCAGCCAGAAACGATCATTTTGAACCTGAAACACAGGTAAGTGATTTGGTGATTCCAATAATGAAAGGAGTCACTCAAATCAACTATATAGACTCCTTCCTTCAATCTTCTGACGTTTTCAATAGCTGGCCTTAAAAAATCAGAAGGTAAAACAGTGTTTTCACAAAAATCCGCTTTTAGCTGTATCTCAGCCAGAAACAGTCATTTTCAACCTGAAACACAGAAAGTGGTTTGGTGAGTCCAATAATGAAAGGAGTCACTCTTTCAATAGCTTGCCTTAAAAAATCAGAAGGTAAAACAGTGTTTTCACAAAAATCCGCTTCTAGCTCTATGTCAGCCAGAGACAGTCATTTTCAACCTGAAACACAAGTAAGTTGTTTGGTGATTCCAATAATGAAATTAGTCACTCAAATCAACTATATAGACTCCCTCCTTCAATTTTCTGACGTTTTCAATAGCTTGTCTTAAAAAATCAGAAGGTAAAACATTGTTTTCACAAAAATCCGCTTTTAGCTGTATCTCAGCCAGAAACAGTCATTTTCAACCTGAAACACAGGTAAGTTGTTTGGTGAGTCCAATAATGAAATGAGTCACTCAAATCAACTATATAGACTCCCTCCTTCAATTTTCTGACGTTTTCAATAGCTTGCCTTAAAAAATCATAAGGTAAAACAGTGTTTTCACAAAAATCCGCTTTTTGGCTGTTTCTCAGCGAGAGACAATTATTTGGAACCTGAAACACAGGTCCCCCCCCCCCCACCCATTACCGGGACCGCATCACTGCGCCGTGCCGTGGACAAAATGAGGTACTGCACATTCGCCTAAAAGGCAGAATGACAGCATTAAAATGTCTCCAACTGTTCTCAAATAAAGTGTAAAAATCTGAAAATAAACACAATTCCTTCACAAAAATGGACTTTGTCTTTTGAGCATCTTTTGCCTTCATTTGCTTCAGCCAAATTAGAAACATGAGAAGAAAAGAGGGGAAAATCTCACTCCAGACTCAGCCAAAAACAGCAGCCGAAGTGCCGCATTAAAATTGCTCAAACTTGTCTAAAATCACAATCTAAAAATCTAAAAATGATCAAACTGGCTTAGCAATGATGCAGCCTGCCTTTTGCACGTGTTTTTCCTGGCTTTACTTCAGCAAAATGAAAGAAAAGAGGAGAAAATTGCACTTCAGCCAGGGTTAAAAAGCAGCAGAAATACTGCATTAAAAGGCCCCCAACTTGTCTAAAATGACATTTAAAAATCTAAAAATGATCAAAATGACTTAGAAATGATGGGCCCCTCCTTTTGCATATTTTTTGACTGGCTTTACTCCACCAGAATTGAAAATATCAGCAGAAAAGAGGGGGGAAATTGCAGTGTTGTCTGCCCTGGAGAAGTTTCTTTTTTTGCCCACAAGATGGAAGCAGAGCTCCACAGATGAAATTAGCTGCACTCAGTTGGAACTTTGAAAACTTTCTAAGTGGTTTGGTGAGTCCATTAATGAAAGGAGTCACTCTTTCAATAGCTTGCCTTAAAAAATCAGAAGGTAAAACAGTGTTTTCACAAAAATCCGCTTTTAGCTGTAGCTCAGCCAGAAACAGTCATTTTCAACCTGAAACACAGGTAAGTTGTTGGGTGAGTCCAATAATGAAAGGAGTCACTCAAATCAACTATATAGACTCCCTCCTTCAATTTTCTGACGTTTTCAATAGCTTGCCTTAAAAAATCAGAAGGTAAAACAGTGTTTTCACAAAAATCCGCTTTTATCTCAGCCAGAAACAGTCATTTTCAACCTGAAACACAGGTAAGTGGTTTGGTGAGTCCAATAATGAAATTAGTCACTCAAATCAACTATATAGACTCTCTCCTTCAATTTTCTGACGTTTTCCATAGCTTGCCTTGAAAAATCAGAAGGTAAAACAGTGTTATAACAGAAATCCGCTTTTTGGCTGTTTCTCAGCAAGAAACAGTAATTTTGAACCTGAAACACAGGTCTCACCCCCCCCCCCCCCCCCCCCCCCTCTCCACCCATTACCGGGAGTGCATCACTGCGCCGTGCTGTGGACAAAATGAGGTACTGCACATTCGCCTAAAAGGCAGAATGACAGCATTAAAATGTCTCCAACTAGAATAAAGTGTAAAAATCTGAAAATAAACACAATTCCTTCACAAAAATGGACTTTGTCTTTTGAGCATCTTTTGCCTTCATTTGCTTCAGCCAAATTAGAAACATGAGAAGAAAAGAGGGGAAAATCTCACTCCAGACTCAGCCAAAAACAGCAGCCGAAATGCTGCATTAAAATTACTCAAACTTGTCTAAAATCACAATCTAAAAATCTAAAAATGATCAAAATGGCTTAGCAATGATGCGGCCTGCCTTTTGCACGTGTTTTTCCTGGCTCTACTTCAGCAAAATGAAAGAAAAGAGGAGAAAATTGCACTTCAGCCAGGGTTAAAAAGCAGCAGAAATACTGCATTAAAATGCCTCCAACTTGGCCGCTCGGTGGCGCAGTGTGTTAAGCAGCAGGCCATATACTGAGGCTACAGTCCTCCTCCTGCAGTGGTCGCGGGTTCGAATCCAGCCCGTGCACTTTTGCTGCGTGTCTTCCCTGTTCTCTCTCCCCCTTTCCAGTCTGCATCTCCAATAAAGGGCCACTAGAGCCCAAAAGAAAAAAAAATAAATAAATGCCTCCAACTTGTCTAAAATGACATTTAAAAATCTAAAAATGATCAAAATGACTTAGAAATGATGGGGCCCTCCTTTTGCATATTTTTTGACTGGCTTTACTCCACCAGAATTGAAAATATCAGCAGAAAAGAGGGGGGAAATTGCAGTGTTGTCTGCCCTGGAGAAGTTTCTTTTTTTGCCCACAAGATGGAGGCAGAGCTCCACGGATGAATTTAGCTGCACTCAGTTGGAACTTTGAAAACTTTCGAAGTGGTTTGGTGAGTCCAATAATGAACGGAGTCACTCTTTCAATAGCTTGCCTTAAAAAATCAGAAGGTAAAACAGTGTTTTCACAAAAATGGGCTTTGTCTTTTGAGCATTTTTTGCCTTCATTTGCTTCAGCCAAATTAGAAACATGAGAAGAAAAGAGGGGAAAATCTCACTCCAGACTCAGCCAAAAACAGCAGCCGAAATGCCGCATTAAAATTGCTCAAACTTGTCTAAAATCACAATCTAAAAATCTAAAAATGATCAAAATGGCTTAGCAATGATGTAGCCTGCCTTTTGCACGTGTTTTTCCTGGCTTTACTTCGGCAAAATGAAAGAAAAGAGGAGAAAATTGCACTTCAGCCAGGGTTAAAAAGCAGCAGAAATACTGCATTAAAATGCCTCCAACTTGTCTAAAATGACATTTAAAAATCTAAAAATGATCAAAATGACTTAGAAATGATGGGGCCCTCCTTTTGCATATTTTTTGACTGGCTTTACTCCACCAGAATTGAAAATATCAGCAGAAAAGAGGGGGGAAATTGCATTGTTGTCTGCCCTGGAGAAGTTTCTTTTTTTGCCCACAAGATGGAGGCAGAGCTCCACGGATGAATTTAGCTGCACTCAGTTGGAACTTTGAAAACTTTCGAAGTGGTTTGGTGAGTCCAATAATGAACGGAGTCACTCTTTCAATAGCTTGCCTTAAAAAATCAGAAGGTAAAACAGTGTTTTCACAAAAATGGGCTTTGTCTTTTGAGCATTTTTTGCCTTCATTTGCTTCAGCCAAATTAGAAACATGAGAAGAAAAGAGGGGAAAATCTCACTCCAGACTCAGCCAAAAACAGCAGCCGAAATGCCGCATTAAAATTGCTCAAACTTGTCTAAAATCACAATCTAAAAATCTAAAAATGATCAAAATGGCTTAGCAATGATGCAGCCTGCCTTTTGCACGTGTTTTTCCTGGCTTTACTTCAGCAAAATGAAAGAAAAGAGGAGAAAATTGCACTTCAGCCAGGGTTAAAAAGCAGCAGAAATACTGCATTAAATTGCCTCCAACTTGTCTAAAATGACATTTAAAAATCTAAAAATGATCAAAATGACTTAGAAATGATGGGGCCCTCCTTTTGCATATTTTTTGACTGGCTTTACTCCACCAGAATTGAAAATATCAGCAGAAAAGAGGGGGGAAATTGCATTGTTGTCTGCCCTGGAGAAGTTTCTTTTTTTGCCCACAAGATGGAGGCAGAGCTCCACGGATGAATTTAGCTGCACTCAGTTGGAACTTTGAAAACTTTCGAAGTGGTTTGGTGAGTCCAATAATGAACGGAGTCACTCTTTCAATAGCTTGCCTTAAAAAATCAGAAGGTAAAACAGTGTTTTCACAAAAATGGGCTTTGTCTTTTGAGCATTTTTTGCCTTCATTTGCTTCAGCCAAATTAGAAACATGAGAAGAAAAGAGGGGAAAATCTCACTCCAGACTCAGCCAAAAACAGCAGCCGAAATGCCGCATTAAAATTGCTCAAACTTGTCTAAAATCACAATCTAAAAATCTAAAAATGATCAAAATGGCTTAGCAATGATGTAGCCTGCCTTTTGCACGTGTTTTTCCTGGCTTTACTTCGGCAAAATGAAAGAAAAGAGGAGAAAATTGCACTTCAGCCAGGGTTAAAAAGCAGCAGAAATACTGCATTAAAATGCCTCCAACTTGTCTAAAATGACATTTAAAAATCTAAAAATGATCAAAATGACTTAGAAATGATGGGGCCCTCCTTTTGCATATTTTTTGACTGGCTTTACTCCACCAGAATTGAAAATATCAGCAGAAAAGAGGGGGGAAATTGCATTGTTGTCTGCCCTGGAGAAGTTTCTTTTTTTGCCCACAAGATGGAGGCAGAGCTCCACGGATGAATTTAGCTGCACTCAGTTGGAACTTTGAAAACTTTCGAAGTGGTTTGGTGAGTCCAATAATGAACGGAGTCACTCTTTCAATAGCTTGCCTTAAAAAATCAGAAGGTAAAACAGTGTTTTCACAAAAATGGGCTTTGTCTTTTGAGCATTTTTTGCCTTCATTTGCTTCAGCCAAATTAGAAACATGAGAAGAAAAGAGGGGAAAATCTCACTCCAGACTCAGCCAAAAACAGCAGCCGAAATGCCGCATTAAAATTGCTCAAACTTGTCTAAAATCACAATCTAAAAATCTAAAAATGATCAAAATGGCTTAGCAATGATGCAGCCTGCCTTTTGCACGTGTTTTTCCTGGCTTTACTTCAGCAAAATGAAAGAAAAGAGGAGAAAATTGCACTTCAGCCAGGGTTAAAAAGCAGCAGAAATACTGCATTAAATTGCCTCCAACTTGTCTAAAATGACATTTAAAAATCTAAAAATGATCAAAATGACTTAGAAATGATGGGGCCCTCCTTTTGCATATTTTTTGACTGGCTTTACTCCACCAGAATTGAAAATATCAGCAGAAAAGAGGGGGGAAATTGCATTGTTGTCTGCCCTGGAGAAGTTTCTTTTTTTGCCCACAAGATGGAGGCAGAGCTCCACGGATGAATTTAGCTGCACTCAGTTGGAACTTTGAAAACTTTCGAAGTGGTTTGGTGAGTCCAATAATGAACGGAGTCACTCTTTCAATAGCTTGCCTTAAAAAATCAGAAGGTAAAACAGTGTTTTCACAAAAATGGGCTTTGTCTTTTGAGCATTTTTTGCCTTCATTTGCTTCAGCCAAATTAGAAACATGAGAAGAAAAGAGGGGAAAATCTCACTCCAGACTCAGCCAAAAACAGCAGCCGAAATGCCGCATTAAAATTGCTCAAACTTGTCTAAAATCACAATCTAAAAATCTAAAAATGATCAAAATGGCTTAGCAATGATGCAGCCTGCCTTTTGCACGTGTTTTTCCTGGCTTTACTTCAGCAAAATGAAAGAAAAGAGGAGAAAATTGCACTTCAGCCAGGGTTAAAAAGCAGCAGAAATACTGCATTAAATTGCCTCCAACTTGTCTAAAATGACATTTAAAAATCTAAAAATGATCAAAATGACTTAGAAATGATGGGCCCCTCCTTTTGCATATTTTTTGACTGGCTTTACTCCACCAGAATTGAAAATATCAGCAGAAAAGAGGGGGGAAATTGCAGTGTTGTCTGCCCTGGAGAAGTTTCTTTTTTTGTCCCACTAGATGGAGGCAGAGCTCCACAGATGAATTTAGCTGCACTCACTTGGAACTTTGAAAACTTTCTAAGTGGTTTGGTGAGTCCATTAATGAAAGGAGTCACTCTTTCAATAGCTTGCCTTAAAAAATCAGAAGGTAAAACAGTGTTTTCACAAAAATCCGCTTTTAGCTGTAGCTCAGCCAGAAACAGTCATTTTCAACCTGAAACACAGGTAAGTGGTTTGGTGAATCCAATAATGAAAAGAGTCACTCAAATCAACTATATAGACTCCCTCCTTCAATTTTCTGACGTTTTCAATAGCTTGCCTTAAAAAATCAGAAGGTAAAACAGTGTTTTCACAAAAATCCGCTTTTAGCTGTATCTCAGCCAGAAACAGTCATTTTCAACCTGAAACACAGGTAAGTTGTTTGGTGAGTCCAATAATGAAATGAGTCACTCAAATCAACTATATAGACTCCCTCCTTCAATTTTCTGACGTTTTCGATAGCTTGCCTTAAAAAATCAGAAGGTAAAACAGTGTTTTCACAAAAATCCGCTTTTATCTCAGCCAGAAACAGTCATTTTCAACCTGAAACACAGGTAAGTGGTTTGGTGAGTCCAATAATGAAAGGAGTCACTCAAATCAACTTGATAGACTCCTTCCTTCAATTTTTCTGACGTTTTCAATAGCTTGCCTTAAAAAATCAGAAGGTAAAAGAGTGTTTTCACAAAAATCCGCTTTTAGCTTTATCTCAGCCAGAAACAGTTATTTTGAACCTGAAACACAGGTAAGTGGTTTGGTGAGTCCAACAATGAAATGAGTCTCTCAAATCAACTACATAGACTCCTTTCTCCAATTTTCTGACGTTTTCAATAGCTTGCCTTAAACAATCAGAAGGTAAATCAATGTTATGACAGAAATCCGCTTTTTGGCTGTTTCTCAGCGAGTAACAGTCATTTTGAACCTGAAACACAGGTAAGTGGTTTGGTGAGTCCAACAATGAAAGGATTCACTCAAATCAACTATATAGACTCCCTCCTTCAATTTTCTGACGTTTCCAATAGCTTGCCTTAAAAAATCAGAAGGTAAAACAATGTTATTACAGAAATCCGCTTTTTGGCTGTTTCTCAGCGAGAAACAGTCATTTTGAACTTGAAACACAGGTAAGTGGTTTGGCGAGTCCAATAATGAAAGGAGTCATTCAAATCAACTATATAGACTCCCTCCTTCAATTTTCTGACGTTTTCAATAGCTTGCCTTAAAAAATCAGAAGGTAAATCAATGTTATTACAGAAATCCGCTTTTTGGCTGTTTCTCAGCGAGAAACAGTCATTTTGAACCTGAAACACTGTAAGTGGTTTGGTGAGTCCAATAATGAAATGAGTATCTCAAATCAACTACATAGACTCCTTTCTCCAATTTTCTGACGTTTTCAATAGCTTACCTTAAAAAATCAGAAGGTAAAACAATGTTATTACAGAAATCCGCTTTTTGGCTGTTTCTCAGCGAGAAACAGTCATTTTGAACTTGAAACACAGGTAAGTGGTTTGGCGAGTCCAATAATGAAAGGAGTCACTCAAATCAACTATATAGACTCCCTCCTTCAATTTTCTGACGTTTTCAATAGCTTGCCTTAAAAAATCAGAAGGTAAATCAATGTTATTACAGAAATCCGCTTTTTGGCTGTTTCTCAGCGAGAAACAGTCATTTTGAACCTGAAACACAGGTAAGTTGTTTGGTGAGTCCAATAATGAAAGGAGTCACTCCAATCAACTATATAGACTCCCTCTATCAATGTTTTGACGTTTTCAATATCTTGCCTTTAAAAGTCAGACGGTAAAACAGTGTTTTCACAGAAATCCGCTTTTTAGCTGTATCTCAGCCAGAAACGGTCATTTTGAACCTGAAACACAGGTAAGTGGTTTGGTGAGTCCAATAATGAAAGGAGTCACTCAAATCAACTATATAGACTCCTTCCTTCAATTTTCTGACGTTTTGAATAGCTTGCCTTAAAAAATCAGAAGGTAAATCAATGTTATTACAGAAATCCGCTTTTTGGCAGTTTTTCAGCGAGAAACAGTCATTTTGAACCTGAAACACTGTAAGTGGTTTGGTGAGTCCAATAATGAAATGAGTCTCTCAAATCAACTACATAGACTCCTTTCTCCAATTTTCTGACGTTTTCAATAGCTTGCCTTAAAAAATCAGAAGGTAAATCAATGTTATGACAGAAATCCGCTTTTTGGCTGTTTCTCAGCGAGAAACAGTCATTTTGAACCTGAAACACAGGTAAGTGGTTTGGTGAGTCCAACAATCAAAGGATTCACTCAAATCAACTATATAGACTCCCTCCTTCAATTTTCTGACGTTTCCACTAGCTTGCCTTAAAAAATCAGAAGGTAAATCAATGTTATTACAGAAATCCGCTTTTTGGCAGTTTCTCAGCGAGAAACAGTAATTTTGAACCTGAAACACTGTAAGTGGTTTGGTGAGTCCAATAATGAAATGAGTCTCTCAAATCAACTACATAGACTCCTTTCTCCAATTTTCTGACGTTTTCAATAGCTTGCCTTAAAAAATCAGAAGGTAAATCAATGTTATGACAGAAATCCGCTTTTTGGCAGTTTCTCAGCGAGAAACAGTCATTTTGAACCTGAAACACAGGTAAGTGGTTTGGTGAGTCCAACAATCAAAGGATTCACTCAAATCAACTATATAGACTCCCTCCTTCAATTGTATGACGTTTCCACTAGCTTGCCTTAAAAAATCAGAAGGTAAATCAATGTTATTACAGAAATCCGCTTTTTGGCAGTTTCTCAGCGAGAAACAGTCATTTTGTACCTGAAACACTGTAAGTGGTTTGGTGAGTCCAATAATGAAATGTGTCCCTCAAATCAACTACATAGACTAGTTTTTCCAATTTTCTAACGTTTTCAATAGCTTGCCTTAAAAAATCAGAAGGTAAAACAATGTTATTACAGAAATCCGCTTTTTGGCATTTTCTCAGCGAGAAACGGTCATTTTGTACCTGAAACACTGTAAGTGGTTTGGTGAGTCCAATAATGAAATGAGTCACTCAAATCAACTACATAGACTCCTTTCTCCAATTTTCTGACGTTTTCAATAGCTTGCCTTGAAAAATCAGAAGGTAAATCAATGTTATGACAGAAATCCGCTTTTTGGCATTTTCTCAGCGAGAAACAGTCATTTTGTACCTGAAACACTGTAAGTGGTTTGGTGAGTCCAATAATGAAATGAGTCGCTCAAATCAACTACATAGACACCTTTCTCCAATTTTCTAACGTTTTCAATAGCTTGCCTTGAAAAATCAGAAGGTAAATCAATGTTATGACAGAAATCCGCTTTTTGGCAGTTTCTCAGCGAGAAACAGTCATTTTGTACCTGAAACACTGTAAGTGGTTTGGTGAGTCCAATAATGAAATGAGTCGCTCAAATCAACTACTTAGACTCCTTTCTCCAATTTTCTGACGTTTTCAATAGCTTGCCTTGAAAAATCAGAAGGTAAATCAATGTTATGACAGAAATCCGCTTTTTGGCATTTTCTCAGCGAGAAACAGTCATTTTGTACCTGAAACACTGTAAGTGGTTTGGTGAGTCCAATAATGAAATGAGTCTCTCAAATCAACTACATAGACTCCTTTTTCCAATTTTCTAACGTTTTCAATAGCTTGCCTTAAAAAATCAGAAGGTAAAACAATGTTATTACAGAAATCCGCTTTTTGGCATTTTCTCAGCGAGAAACAGTCATTTTGTACCTGAAACACTGTAAGTGGTTTGGTGAGTCCAATAATGAAATGAATCTCTCAAATCAACTACATAGACACCTTTCTCCAATTTTCTAACGTTTTCAATAGCTTGCCTTAAAAAATCAGAAGGTAAATCAATGTTATGACAGAAATCCGCTTTTTGGCATTTTCTCAGCGAGAAACAGTCATTTTGTACCTGAAACACTGTAAGTGGTTTGGTGAGTCCAATAATGAAATGAGTCGCTCAAATCAACTACATAGACACCTTTCTCCAATTTTCTAACGTTTTCAATAGCTTGCCTTAAAAAATCAGAAGGTAAATCAATGTTATGACAGAAATCCGCTTTTTGGCATTTTCTCAGCGAGAAACAGTCATTTTGTACCTGAAACACTGTAAGTGGTTTGGTGAGTCCAATAATGAAATGAGTCGCTCAAATCAACTACATAGACACCTTTCTCCAATTTTCTAACGTTTTCAATAGCTTGCCTTGAAAAATCAGAAGGTAAATCAATGTTATGACAGAAATCCGCTTTTTGGCATTTTCTCAGCGAGAAACAGTCATTTTGTACCTGAAACACTGTAAGTGGTTTGGTGAGTCCAATAATGAAATGAGTCCCTCAAATCAACTACATAGACTCCTTTCTCCAATTTTCTGACGTTTTCAATAGCTTGCCTTGAAAAATCAGAAGGTAAATCAATGTTATGACAGAAATCCGCTTTTTGGCATTTTCTCAGCGAGAAACAGTCATTTTGTACCTGAAACACTGTAAGTGGTTTGGTGAGTCCAATAATGAAATGAGTCGCTCAAATCAACTACATAGACACCTTTCTCCAATTTTCTAACGTTTTCAATAGCTTGCCTTGAAAAATCAGAAGGTAAATCAATGTTATGACAGAAATCCGCTTTTTGGCAGTTTCTCAGCGAGAAACAGTCATTTTGTACCTGAAACACTGTAAGTGGTTTGGTGAGTCCAATAATGAAATGAGTCTCTCAAATCAACTACTTAGACTCCTTTCTCCAATTTTCTGACGTTTTCAATAGCTTGCCTTGAAAAATCAGAAGGTAAATCAATGTTATGACAGAAATCCGCTTTTTGGCATTTTCTCAGCGAGAAACAGTCATTTTGTACCTGAAACACTGTAAGTGGTTTGGTAAGTCCAATAATGAAATGGGTCTCTCAAATCAACTACATAGACACCTTTCTCCAATTTTCTAACATTTTCAATAGCTTGCCTTGAAAAATCAGAAGGTAAATCAATGTTATGACAGAAATCCGCTTTTTGGCATTTTCTCAGCGAGAAACAGTCATTTTGTACCTGAAACACTGTAAGTGGTTTGGTGAGTCCAATAATGAAATGAGTCTCTCAAATCAACTACATAGACTCCTTTTTCCAATTTTCTAACGTTTTCAATAGCTTGCCTTGAAAAATCAGAAGGTAAATCAATGTTATGACAGAAATCCGCTTTTTGGCAGTTTCTCAGCGAGAAACAGTCATTTTGTACCTGAAACACTGTAAGTGGTTTGGTGAGTCCAATAATGAAATGAGTCGCTCAAATCAACTACATAGACACCTTTCTCCAATTTTCTAACGTTTTCAATAGCTTGCCTTAAAAAATCAGAAGGTAAATCAATGTTATGACAGAAATCCGCTTTTTGGCAGTTTCTCAGCGAGAAACAGTCATTTTGTACCTGAAACACTGTAAGTGGTTTGGTGAGTCCAATAATGAAATTGGTCTCTCAAATCAACTACATAGACTAGTTTTTCCAATTTTCTAACGTTTTCAATAGCTTGCCTTAAAAAATCAGAAGGTAAAACAATGTTATTACAGAAATCCGCTTTTTGGCATTTTCTCAGCGAGAAACGGTCATTTTGTACCTGAAACACTGTAAGTGGTTTGGTGAGTCCAATAATGAAATGAGTCACTCAAATCAACTACATAGACTCCTTTCTCCAATTTTCTGACGTTTTCAATAGCTTGCCTTGAAAACTCAGAAGGTAAATCAATGTTATGACAGAAATCCGCTTTTTGGCATTTTCTCAGCGAGAAACAGTCATTTTGTACCTGAAACACTGTAAGTGGTTTGGTGAGTCCAATAATGAAATGAGTCGCTCAAATCAACTACATAGACACCTTTCTCCAATTTTCTAACGTTTTCAATAGCTTGCCTTGAAAAATCAGAAGGTAAATCAATGTTATGACAGAAATCCGCTTTTTGGCAGTTTCTCAGCGAGAAACAGTCATTTTGTACCTGAAACACTGTAAGTGGTTTGGTGAGTCCAATAATGAAATGAGTCTCTCAAATAAACTACTTAGACTCCTTTCTCCAATTTTCTGACGTTTTCAATAGCTTGCCTTGAAAAATCAGAAGGTAAATCAATGTTATGACAGAAATCCGCTTTTTGGCATTTTCTCAGCGAGAAACAGTCATTTTGTACCTGAAACACTGTAAGTGGTTTGGTGAGTCCAATAATGAAATGAGTCTCTCAAATCAACTACATAGACTCATTTTTCCAATTTTCTAACGTTTTCAATAGCTTGCCTTAAAAAATCAGAAGGTGAAACAATGTTATTACAGAAATCCGCTTTTTGGCATTTTCTCAGCGAGAAACAGTCATTTTGTACCTGAAACACTGTAAGTGGTTTGGTGAGTCCAATAATGAAATGAATCTCTCAAATCAACTACATAGACACCTTTCTCCAATTTTCTAACGTTTTCTATAGCTTGCCTTAAAAAATCAGAAGGTAAATCAATGTTATGACAGAAATCCGCTTTTTGGCATTTTCTCAGCGAGAAACAGTCATTTTGTACCTGAAACACTGTAAGTGGTTTGGTGAGTCCAATAATGAAATGAGTCGCTCAAATCAACTACATAGACACCTTTCTCCAATTTTCTAACGTTTTCAATAGCTTGCCTTAAAAAATCAGAAGGTAAATCAATGTTATGACAGAAATCCGCTTTTTGGCATTTTCTCAGCGAGAAACAGTCATTTTGTACCTGAAACACTGTAAGTGGTTTGGTGAGTCCAATAATGAAATGAGTCGCTCAAATCAACTACATAGACACCTTTCTCCAATTTTCTAACGTTTTCAATAGCTTGCCTTGAAAAATCAGAAGGTAAATCAATGTTATGACAGAAATCCGCTTTTTGGCATTTTCTCAGCGAGAAACAGTCATTTTGTACCTGAAACACTGTAAGTGGTTTGGTGAGTCCAATAATGAAATGAGTCGCTCAAATCAACTACATAGACTCCTTTCTCCAATTTTCTGACGTTTTCAATAGCTTGCCTTGAAAAATCAGAAGGTAAATCAATGTTATGACAGAAATCCGCTTTTTGGCATTTTCTCAGCGAGAAACAGTCATTTTGTACCTGAAACACTGTAAGTGGTTTGGTAAGTCCAATAATGAAATGAGTCTCTCAAATCAACTACATAGACACCTTTCTCCAATTTTCTAACATTTTCAATAGCTTGCCTTGAAAAATCAGAAGGTAAATCAATGTTATGACAGAAATCCGCTTTTTGGCATTTTCTCAGCGAGAAACAGTCATTTTGTACCTGAAACACTGTAAGTGGTTTGGTGAGTCCAATAATGAAATGAGTCTCTCAAATCAACTACATAGACTCCTTTTTCCAATTTTCTAACGTTTTCAATAGCTTGCCTTGAAAAATCAGAAGGTAAATCAATGTTATGACAGAAATCCGCTTTTTGGCAGCTTCTCAGCGAGAAACAGTCATTTTGTACCTGAAACACTGTAAGTGGTTTGGTGAGTCCAATAATGAAATGAGTCGCTCAAATCAACTACATAGACACCTTTCTCCAATTTTCTAACGTTTTCAATAGCTTGCCTTAAAAAATCAGAAGGTAAATCAATGTTATGACAGAAATCCGCTTTTTGGCAGTTTCTCAGCGAGAAACAGTCATTTTGTACCTGAAACACTGTAAAGTGGTTTGGTGAGTCCAATAATGAAATTGGTCTCTCAAATCAACTACATAGACTAGTTTTTCCAATTTTCTAACGTTTTCAATAGCTTGCCTTAAAAAATCAGAAGGTAAAACAATGTTATTACAGAAATCCGCTTTTTGGCATTTTCTCAGCGAGAAACGGTCATTTTGTACCTGAAACACTGTAAGTGGTTTGGTGAGTCCAATAATGAAATGAGTCACTCAAATCAACTACATAGACTCCTTTCTCCAATTTTCTGACGTTTTCAATAGCTTGCCTTGAAAAATCAGAAGGTAAATCAATGTTATGACAGAAATCCGCTTTTTGGCATTTTCTCAGCGAGAAACAGTCATTTTGTACCTGAAACAC
The DNA here is from genome assembly GCF_033807715.1 of Cololabis saira. Taxonomy (NCBI): domain Eukaryota; kingdom Metazoa; phylum Chordata; class Actinopteri; order Beloniformes; family Belonidae; genus Cololabis; species Cololabis saira. Next base: position 489,802 of record NW_026906199.1, on the reverse strand, counting down.
TGTAAGTGGTTTGGTGAGTCCAATAATGAAATGAGTCGCTCAAATCAACTACATAGACACCTTTCTCCAATTTTCTAACGTTTTCAATAGCTTGCCTTGAAAAATCAGAAGGTAAATCAATGTTATGACAGAAATCCGCTTTTTGGCAGTTTCTCAGCGAGAAACAGTCATTTTGTACCTGAAACACTGTAAGTGGTTTGGTGAGTCCAATAATGAAATGAGTCCCTCAAATCAACTACTTAGACTCCTTTCTCCAATTTTCTGACGTTTTCAATAGCTTGCCTTGAAAAATCAGAAGGTAAATCAATGTTATGACAGAAATCCGCTTTTTGGCATTTTCTCAGCGAGAAACAGTCATTTTGTACCTGAAACACTGTAAGTGGTTTGGTGAGTCCAATAATGAAATGAGTCTCTCAAATCAACTACATAGACTCCTTTTTCCAATTTTCTAACGTTTTCAATAGCTTGCCTTAAAAAATCAGAAGGTAAAACAATGTTATTACAGAAATCCGCTTTTTGGCATTTTCTCAGCGAGAAACAGTCATTTTGTACCTGAAACACTGTAAGTCGTTTGGTGAGTCCAATAATGAAATGAATCTCTCAAATCAACTACATAGACACCTTTCTCCAATTTTCTAACGTTTTCAATAGCTTGCCTTAAAAAATCAGAAGGTAAATCAATGTTATGACAGAAATCCGCTTTTTGGCATTTTCTCAGCGAGAAACAGTCATTTTGTACCTGAAACACTGTAAGTGGTTTGGTGAGTCCAATAATGAAATGAGTCGCTCAAATCAACTACTTAGACACCTTTCTCCAATTTTCTAACGTTTTCAATAGCTTGCCTTGAAAAATCAGAAGGTAAATCAATGTTATGACAGAAATCCGCTTTTTGGCATTTTCTCAGCGAGAAACAGTCATTTTGTACCTGAAACACTGTAAGTGGTTTGGTGAGTCCAATAATGAAATGAGTCTCTCAAATCAACTACTTAGACTCCTTTCTCCAATTTTCTGACGTTTTCAATAGCTTGCCTTGAAAAATCAGAAGGTAAATCAATGTTATGACAGAAATCCGCTTTTTGGCATTTTCTCAGCGAGAAACAGTCATTTTGTACCTGAAACACTGTAAGTGGTTTGGTGAGTCCAATAATGAAATGAGTCTCTCAAATCAACTACATAGACTCCTTTTTCCAATTTTCTAACGTTTTCAATAGCTTGCCTTAAAAAATCAGAAGGTAAAACAATGTTATTACAGAAATCCGCTTTTTGGCATTTTCTCAGCGAGAAACAGTCATTTTGTACCTGAAACACTGTAAGTCGTTTGGTGAGTCCAATAATGAAATGAATCTCTCAAATCAACTACATAGACACCTTTCTCCAATTTTCTAACGTTTTCAATAGCTTGCCTTAAAAAATCAGAAGGTAAATCAATGTTATGACAGAAATCCGCTTTTTGGCATTTTCTCAGCGAGAAACAGTCATTTTGTACCTGAAACACTGTAAGTGGTTTGGTGAGTCCAATAATGAAATGAGTCGCTCAAATCAACTACTTAGACACCTTTCTCCAATTTTCTAACGTTTTCAATAGCTTGCCTTAAAAAATCAGAAGGTAAATCAATGTTATGACAGAAATCCGCTTTTTGGCATTTTCTCAGCGAGAAACAGTCATTTTGTACCTGAAACACTGTAAGTGGTTTGGTGAGTCCAATAATGAAATGAGTCGCTCAAATCAACTACATAGACACCTTTCTCCAATTTTCTAACGTTTTCAATAGCTTGCCTTGAAAAATCAGAAGGTAAATCAATGTTATGACAGAAATCCGCTTTTTGGCATTTTCTCAGCGAGAAACAGTCATTTTGTACCTGAAACACTGTAAGTGGTTTGGTGAGTCCAATAATGAAATGAGTCGCTCAAATCAACTACATAGACTCCTTTCTCCAATTTTCTGACGTTTTCAATAGCTTGCCTTGAAAAATCAGAAGGTAAATCAATGTTATGACAGAAATCCGCTTTTTGGCATTTTCTCAGCGAGAAACAGTCATTTTGTACCTGAAACACTGTAAGTGGTTTGGTAAGTCCAATAATGAAATGAGTCTCTCAAATCAACTACATAGACACCTTTCTCCAATTTTCTAACATTTTCAATAGCTTGCCTTGAAAAATCAGAAGGTAAATCAATGTTATGACAGAAATCCGCTTTTTGGCATTTTCTCAGCGAGAAACAGTCATTTTGTACCTGAAACACTGTAAGTGGTTTGGTGAGTCCAATAATGAAATGAGTCTCTCAAATCAACTACATAGACTCCTTTTTCCAATTTTCTAACGTTTTCAATAGCTTGCCTTGAAAAATCAGAAGGTAAATCAATGTTATGACAGAAATCCGCTTTTTGGCAGCTTCTCAGCGAGAAACAGTCATTTTGTACCTGAAACACTGTAAGTGGTTTGGTGAGTCCAATAATGAAATGAGTCGCTCAAATCAACTACATAGACACCTTTCTCCAATTTTCTAACGTTTTCAATAGCTTGCCTTAAAAAATCAGAAGGTAAATCAATGTTATGACAGAAATCCGCTTTTTGGCAGTTTCTCAGCGAGAAACAGTCATTTTGTACCTGAAACACTGTAAAGTGGTTTGGTGAGTCCAATAATGAAATTGGTCTCTCAAATCAACTACATAGACTAGTTTTTCCAATTTTCTAACGTTTTCAATAGCTTGCCTTAAAAAATCAGAAGGTAAAACAATGTTATTACAGAAATCCGCTTTTTGGCATTTTCTCAGCGAGAAACGGTCATTTTGTACCTGAAACACTGTAAGTGGTTTGGTGAGTCCAATAATGAAATGAGTCACTCAAATCAACTACATAGACTCCTTTCTCCAATTTTCTGACGTTTTCAATAGCTTGCCTTGAAAAATCAGAAGGTAAATCAATGTTATGACAGAAATCCGCTTTTTGGCATTATCTCAGCGAGAAACAGTCATTTTGTACCTGAAACACTGTAAGTGGTTTGGTGAGTCCAATAATGAAATGAGTCTCTCAAATCAACTACTTAGACTCCTTTCTCCAATTTTCTGACGTTTTCAATAGCTTGCCTTGAAAAATCAGAAGGTAAATCAATGTTATGACAGAAATCCGCTTTTTGGCATTTTCTCAGCGAGAAACAGTCATTTTGTACCTGAAACACTGTAAGTGGTTTGGTGAGTCCAATAATGAAATGAGTCTCTCAAATCAACTACATAGACTCCTTTTTCCAATTTTCTAACGTTTTCAATAGCTTGCCTTAAAAAATCAGAAGGTAAAACAATGTTATTACAGAAATCCGCTTTTTGGCATTTTCTCAGCGAGAAACAGTCATTTTGTACCTGAAACACTGTAAGTCGTTTGGTGAGTCCAATAATGAAATGAATCTCTCAAATCAACTACATAGACACCTTTCTCCAATTTTCTAACGTTTTCAATAGCTTGCCTTAAAAAATCAGAAGGTAAATCAATGTTATGACAGAAATCCGCTTTTTGGCATTTTCTCAGCGAGAAACAGTCATTTTGTACCTGAAACACTGTAAGTGGTTTGGTGAGTCCAATAATGAAATGAGTCGCTCAAATCAACTACTTAGACACCTTTCTCCAATTTTCTAACGTTTTCAATAGCTTGCCTTAAAAAATCAGAAGGTAAATCAATGTTATGACAGAAATCCGCTTTTTGGCATTTTCTCAGCGAGAAACAGTCATTTTGTACCTGAAACACTGTAAGTGGTTTGGTGAGTCCAATAATGAAATGAGTCGCTCAAATCAACTACATAGACACCTTTCTCCAATTTTCTAACGTTTTCAATAGCTTGCCTTGAAAAATCAGAAGGTAAATCAATGTTATGACAGAAATCCGCTTTTTGGCATTTTCTCAGCGAGAAACAGTCATTTTGTACCTGAAACACTGTAAGTGGTTTGGTGAGTCCAATAATGAAATGAGTCGCTCAAATCAACTACATAGACTCCTTTCTCCAATTTTCTGACGTTTTCAATAGCTTGCCTTGAAAAATCAGAAGGTAAATCAATGTTATGACAGAAATCCGCTTTTTGGCATTTTCTCAGCGAGAAACAGTCATTTTGTACCTGAAACACTGTAAGTGGTTTGGTAAGTCCAATAATGAAATGAGTCTCTCAAATCAACTACATAGACACCTTTCTCCAATTTTCTAACATTTTCAATAGCTTGCCTTGAAAAATCAGAAGGTAAATCAATGTTATGACAGAAATCCGCTTTTTGGCATTTTCTCAGCGAGAAACAGTCATTTTGTACCTGAAACACTGTAAGTGGTTTGGTGAGTCCAATAATGAAATGAGTCTCTCAAATCAACTACATAGACTCCTTTTTCCAATTTTCTAACGTTTTCAATAGCTTGCCTTGAAAAATCAGAAGGTAAATCAATGTTATGACAGAAATCCGCTTTTTGGCAGCTTCTCAGCGAGAAACAGTCATTTTGTACCTGAAACACTGTAAGTGGTTTGGTGAGTCCAATAATGAAATGAGTCGCTCAAATCAACTACATAGACACCTTTCTCCAATTTTCTAACGTTTTCAATAGCTTGCCTTAAAAAATCAGAAGGTAAATCAATGTTATGACAGAAATCCGCTTTTTGGCAGTTTCTCAGCGAGAAACAGTCATTTTGTACCTGAAACACTGTAAAGTGGTTTGGTGAGTCCAATAATGAAATTGGTCTCTCAAATCAACTACATAGACTAGTTTTTCCAATTTTCTAACGTTTTCAATAGCTTGCCTTAAAAAATCAGAAGGTAAAACAATGTTATTACAGAAATCCGCTTTTTGGCATTTTCTCAGCGAGAAACGGTCATTTTGTACCTGAAACACTGTAAGTGGTTTGGTGAGTCCAATAATGAAATGAGTCACTCAAATCAACTACATAGACTCCTTTCTCCAATTTTCTGACGTTTTCAATAGCTTGCCTTGAAAAATCAGAAGGTAAATCAATGTTATGACAGAAATCCGCTTTTTGGCATTATCTCAGCGAGAAACAGTCATTTTGTACCTGAAACACTGTAAGTGGTTTGGTGAGTCCAATAATGAAATGAGTCGCTCAAATCAACTACATAGACACCTTTCTCCAATTTTCTAACGTTTTCAATAGCTTGCCTTGAAAAATCAGAAGGTAAATCAATGTTATGACAGAAATCCGCTTTTTGGCAGTTTCTCAGCGAGAAACAGTCATTTTGTACCTGAAACACTGTAAGTGGTTTGGTGAGTCCAATAATGAAATGAGTCCCTCAAATCAACTACTTAGACTCCTTTCTCCAATTTTCTGACGTTTTCAATAGCTTGCCTTGAAAAATCAGAAGGTAAATCAATGTTATGACAGAAATCCGCTTTTTGGCATTTTCTCAGCGAGAAACAGTCATTTTGTACCTGAAACACTGTAAGTGGTTTGGTGAGTCCAATAATGAAATGAGTCTCTCAAATCAACTACATAGACTCCTTTTTCCAATTTTCTAACGTTTTCAATAGCTTGCCTTAAAAAATCAGAAGGTAAAACAATGTTATTACAGAAATCCGCTTTTTGGCATTTTCTCAGCGAGAAACAGTCATTTTGTACCTGAAACACTGTAAGTCGTTTGGTGAGTCCAATAATGAAATGAATCTCTCAAATCAACTACATAGACACCTTTCTCCAATTTTCTAACGTTTTCAATAGCTTGCCTTAAAAAATCAGAAGGTAAATCAATGTTATGACAGAAATCCGCTTTTTGGCATTTTCTCAGCGAGAAACAGTCATTTTGTACCTGAAACACTGTAAGTGGTTTGGTGAGTCCAATAATGAAATGAGTCGCTCAAATCAACTACTTAGACACCTTTCTCCAATTTTCTAACGTTTTCAATAGCTTGCCTTGAAAAATCAGAAGGTAAATCAATGTTATGACAGAAATCCGCTTTTTGGCATTTTCTCAGCGAGAAACAGTCATTTTGTACCTGAAACACTGTAAGTGGTTTGGTGAGTCCAATAATGAAATGAGTCTCTCAAATCAACTACTTAGACTCCTTTCTCCAATTTTCTGACGTTTTCAATAGCTTGCCTTGAAAAATCAGAAGGTAAATCAATGTTATGACAGAAATCCGCTTTTTGGCATTTTCTCAGCGAGAAACAGTCATTTTGTACCTGAAACACTGTAAGTGGTTTGGTGAGTCCAATAATGAAATGAGTCTCTCAAATCAACTACATAGACTCCTTTTTCCAATTTTCTAACGTTTTCAATAGCTTGCCTTAAAAAATCAGAAGGTAAAACAATGTTATTACAGAAATCCGCTTTTTGGCATTTTCTCAGCGAGAAACAGTCATTTTGTACCTGAAACACTGTAAGTCGTTTGGTGAGTCCAATAATGAAATGAATCTCTCAAATCAACTACATAGACACCTTTCTCCAATTTTCTAACGTTTTCAATAGCTTGCCTTAAAAAATCAGAAGGTAAATCAATGTTATGACAGAAATCCGCTTTTTGGCATTTTCTCAGCGAGAAACAGTCATTTTGTACCTGAAACACTGTAAGTGGTTTGGTGAGTCCAATAATGAAATGAGTCGCTCAAATCAACTACTTAGACACCTTTCTCCAATTTTCTAACGTTTTCAATAGCTTGCCTTAAAAAATCAGAAGGTAAATCAATGTTATGACAGAAATCCGCTTTTTGGCATTTTCTCAGCGAGAAACAGTCATTTTGTACCTGAAACACTGTAAGTGGTTTGGTGAGTCCAATAATGAAATGAGTCGCTCAAATCAACTACATAGACACCTTTCTCCAATTTTCTAACGTTTTCAATAGCTTGCCTTGAAAAATCAGAAGGTAAATCAATGTTATGACAGAAATCCGCTTTTTGGCATTTTCTCAGCGAGAAACAGTCATTTTGTACCTGAAACACTGTAAGTGGTTTGGTGAGTCCAATAATGAAATGAGTCGCTCAAATCAACTACATAGACACCTTTCTCCAATTTTCAAACGTTTTCAATAGCTTGCCTTAAAAAATCAGAAGGTAAATCAATGTTATGACAGAAATCCGCTTTTTGGCAGTTTCTCAGCGAGAAACAGTCATTTTGTACCTGAAACACTGTAAGTGGTTTGGTGAGTCCAATAATGAAATTGGTCTCTCAAATCAACTACATAGACTAGTTTTTCCAATTTTCTAACGTTTTCAATAGCTTGCCTTAAAAAATCAGAAGGTAAAACAATGTTATTACAGAAATCCGCTTTTTGGCATTTTCTCAGCGAGAAACGGTCATTTTGTACCTGAAACACTGTAAGTGGTTTGGTGAGTCCAATAATGAAATGAGTCACTCAAATCAACTACATAGACTCCTTTCTCCAATTTTCTGACGTTTTCAATAGCTTGCCTTAAAAAATCAGAAGGTAAATCAATGTTATGACAGAAATCCGCTTTTTGGCATTTTCTCAGCGAGAAACAGTCATTTTGTACCTGAAACACTGTAAGTGGTTTGGTGAGTCCAATAATGAAATGAGTCGCTCAAATCAACTACATAGACACCTTTCTCCAATTTTCTAACGTTTTCAATAGCTTGCCTTGAAAAATCAGAAGGTAAATCAATGTTATGACAGAAATCCGCTTTTTGGCATTTTCTCAGCGAGAAACAGTGATTTTGTACCTGAAACACTGTAAGTGGTTTGGTGAGTCCAATAATGAAATGAGTCGCTCAAATCAACTACATAGACACCTTTCTCCAATTTTCTAACGTTTTCAATAGCTTGCCTTAAAAAATCAGAAGGTAAAACAATGTTATTACAGAAATCCGCTTTGTGGCATTTTCTCAGCGAGAAACGGTCATTTTGTACCTGAAACACTGTAAGTGGTTTGGTGAGTCCAATAATGAAATGAGTCACTCAAATCAACTACATAGACTCCTTTCTCCAATTTTCTGACGTTTTCAATAGCTTGCCTTGAAAAATCAGAAGGTAAATCAATGTTATGACAGAAATCCGCTTTTTGGCATTTTCTCAGCGAGAAACAGTCATTTTGTACCTGAAACACTGTAAGTGGTTTGGTGAGTCCAATAATGAAATGAATCTCTCAAATCAACTACATAGACACCTTTCTCCAATTTTCTGACGTTTTCAATAGCTTGCCTTGAAAAATCAGAAGGTAAATCAATGTTATGACAGAAATCCGCTTTTTGGCATTTTCTCAGCGAGAAACAGTCATTTTGTACCTGAAACACTGTAAGTGGTTTGGTAAGTCCAATAATGAAATGGGTCTCTCAAATCAACTACATAGACTAGTTTTTCCAATTTTCTAACGTTTTCAATAGCTTGCCTTAAAAAATCAGAAGGTAAAACAATGTTATTACAGAAATCCGCTTTTTGGCATTTTCTCAGCGAGAAACGGTCATTTTGTACCTGAAACACTGTAAGTGGTTTGGTGAGTCCAATAATGAAATGAGTCACTCAAATCAACTACATAGACTCCTTTCTCCAATTTTCTGACGTTTTCAATAGCTTGCCTTAAAAAATCAGAAGGTAAATCAATGTTATGACAGAAATCCGCTTTTTGGCATTTTCTCAGCGAGAAACAGTCATTTTGTACCTGAAACACTGTAAGTGGTTTGGTGAGTCCAATAATGAAATGAGTCGCTCAAATCAACTACATAGACACCTTTCTCCAATTTTCTAACGTTTTCAATAGCTTGCCTTGAAAAATCAGAAGGTAAATCAATGTTATGACAGAAATCCGCTTTTTGGCATTTTCTCAGCGAGAAACAGTGATTTTGTACCTGAAACACTGTAAGTGGTTTGGTGAGTCCAATAATGAAATGAGTCGCTCAAATCAACTACATAGACACCTTTCTCCAATTTTCTAACGTTTTCAATAGCTTGCCTTAAAAAATCAGAAGGTAAAACAATGTTATTACAGAAATCCGCTTTGTGGCATTTTCTCAGCGAGAAACGGTCATTTTGTACCTGAAACACTGTAAGTGGTTTGGTGAGTCCAATAATGAAATGAGTCACTCAAATCAACTACATAGACTCCTTTCTCCAATTTTCTGACGTTTTCAATAGCTTGCCTTGAAAAATCAGAAGGTAAATCAATGTTATGACAGAAATCCGCTTTTTGGCATTTTCTCAGCGAGAAACAGTCATTTTGTACCTGAAACACTGTAAGTGGTTTGGTGAGTCCAATAATGAAATGAATCTCTCAAATCAACTACATAGACACCTTTCTCCAATTTTCTGACGTTTTCAATAGCTTGCCTTGAAAAATCAGAAGGTAAATCAATGTTATGACAGAAATCCGCTTTTTGGCATTTTCTCAGCGAGAAACAGTCATTTTGTACCTGAAACACTGTAAGTGGTTTGGTGAGTCCAATAATGAAACGAGTCACTCAAATCAACTACATAGACACCTTTCTCCAATTTTCTAACGTTTTCAATAGCTTGCCTTGAAAAATCAGAAGGTAAATCAATGTTATGACAGAAATCCGCTTTTTGGCATTTTCTAGGCGAGAAACAGTCATTTTGTAACAGAAACACTGTAAGTGGTTTGGTGAGTCCAATAATGAAATGAGTCTCTCAAATCAACTACATAGACTCCTTTCTCCAATTTTCTGACGTTTTCAATAGCTTGCCTTGAAAAATCAGAAGGTAAATCAATGTTATGACAGAAATCCGCTTTTTGGCATTTTCTCAGCGAGAAACAGTCATTTTGTACCTGAAACACTGTAAGTGGTTTGGTGAGTCCAATAATGAAATGAGTCCCTCAAATTAACTACATAGACTCCTTTCTCCAATTTTCTGACGTTTTCAATAGCTTGCCTTAAAAAATCAGAAGGTAGAACAATGTTATTACAGAAATCCGCTTTTTGGCATTTTCTCATCGAGAAACAGTCATTTTGTACCTGAAACACTGTAAGTGGTTTGGTGAGTCCAATAATGAAATGAGTCCCTCAAATTAACTACATAGACTCCTTTCTCCAATTTTCTGACGTTTTCAATAGCTTGCCTTAAAAATCAGAAGGTAGAACAATGTTATTACAGAAATCCGCTTTTTGGCATTTTCTCATCGAGAAACGGTCATTTTGTACCTGAAACACTGTAAGTGGTTTGGTGAGTCCAATAATGAAATTAGTCTCTCAAATCAACTACATAGACTTGTTTTTCCAATTTTCTAACGTTTTCAATAGCTTGCCTTAAAAAATCAGAAGGTAAAACAATGTTATTACAGAAATCCGCCTTTTGGCATTTTCTCAGCGAGAAACGGTCATTTTGTACCTGAAACACTGTAAGTGGTTTGGTGAGTCCAATAATGAAATGAGTCTCTCAAATCAACTACATAGACTCCTTTCTCCAATTTTCTGACATTTTCAATAGCTTGCCTTGAAAAATCAGAAGGTAAATCAATGTTATGACAGAAATCCGCTTTTTGGCATTTTCTCAGCGAGAAACAGTCATTTTGTACCTGAAACACTGTAAGTGGTTTGGTGAGTCCAATAATGAAATGAGTCGCTCAAATCAACTACATAGACACCTTTCTCCAATTTTCTGACGTTTTCAATAGCTTGCCTTAAAAAATCAGAAGGTAAATCAATGTTATGACAGAAATCCGCTTTTTGGCAGTTTCTCAGCGAGAAACAGTCATTTTGTACCTGAAACACTGTAAGTGGTTTGGTGAGTCCAATAATGAAATGAATCTCTCAAATCAACTACATAGACACCTTTCTCTAATTTTCTGACGTTTTCAATAGGTTGCCTTAAAAAATCAGAAGGTAAATCAATGTTATTACAGAAATCCGCTTTTTGGCATTTTCTAGGCGAGAAACAGTCATTTTGTACCTGAAACACTGTAAGTGGTTTGTTGAGTCCAATAATGAAATGAATCTCTCAAATCAACTACATAGACACCTTTCTCCAATTTTCTAACGTTTTCAATAGCTTGCCTTAAAAAATCAGAAGGTAAATCAATGTTATGACAGAAATCCGCTTTTTGGCATTTTCTCAGCGAGAAACAGTCATTTTGTACCTGAAACACTGTAAGTGGTTTGGTGAGTCCAATAATGAAACGAGTCTCTCAAATCAACTACATAGACACCTTTCTCCAATTTTCTAACGTTTTCAATAGCTTGCCTTAAAAAATCAGAAGGTAAATCAATGTTATGACAGAAATCCGCTTTTTGGCATTTTCTCAGCGAGAAACAGTCATTTTGTACCTGAAACACTGTAAGTGGTTTGGTGAGTCCAATAATGAAACGAGTCTCTCAAATCAACTACATAGACTAGTTTTTCCAATTTTCTAACGTTTTCAATAGCTTGCCTTAAAAAATCAGAAGGTAAAACAATGTTATTACAGAAATCCGCTTTTTGGCATTTTCTCAGCGAGAAACAGTCATTTTGTACCTGAAACACTGTAAGTGGTTTGGTGAGTCCAATAATGAAATGAATCTCTAAAAATCAACTACATAGACACTTTTCTCCAATTTTCTAACGTTTTCAATAGCTTGCCTTAAAAAATCAGAAGGTAAGTCAATGTTATGACAGAAATCCGCTTTTTGGCATTTTCTCAGCGAGAAACAGTCATTTTGTACCTGAAACACTGTAAGTGGTTTGGTGAGTCCAATAATGAAATGAGTCGCTCAAATCAACTACATAGACACCTTTCTCCAATTTTCTAACGTTTTCAATAGCTTGCCTTAAAAAATCAGAAGGTAAATCAATGTTATGACAGAAATCCGCTTTTTGGCATTTTCTCAGCGAGAAACAGTCATTTTGTACCTGAAACACTGTAAGTGGTTTGGTGAGTCCAATAATGAAATGAGTCGCTCAAATCAACTACATAGACACCTTTCTCCAATTTTCTAACGTTTTCAATAGCTTGCCTTAAAAAATCAGAAGGTAAATCAATGTTATGACAGAAATCCGCTTTTTGGCATTTTCTCAGCGAGAAACAGTCATTTTGTACCTGAAACACTGTAAGTGGTTTGGTGAGTCCAATAATGAAATGAGTCGCTCAAATCAACTACATAGACACCTTTCTCCAATTTTCTGACGTTTTCAATAGCTTGCCTTAAAAAATCAGAAGGTAAATCAATGTTATGACAGAAATCCGCTTTTTGGCATTTTCCCAGCGAGAAACAATCATTTTGTACCTGAAACACTGTAAGTGATTTGGTGAGTCCAATAATGAAATGAGTCCCTCAAATCAACTACATAGACTCCTTTCTCCAATTTTCTGACGTTTTCAATAGCTTGCCTTAAAAAATCAGAAGGTAAAACAATGTTATTACAGAAATCCGCTTTTTGGCATTTTCTCAGCGAGAAACGGTCATTTTGTACCTGAAACACTGTAAGTGGTTTGGTGAGTCCAATAATGAAATGAGTCTCTCAAATCAACTACATAGACTCCTTTCTCCAATTTTCTGACGTTTTCAATAGCTTGCCTTAAAAAATCAGAAGGTAAATCAATGTTATGACAGAAATCCGCTTTTTGGCAGTTTCTCAGCGAGAAACAGTCATTTTGTACCTGAAACACTGTAAGTGGTTTGGTGAGTCCAATAATGAAATGAGTCGCTCAAATCAACTACATAGACTCCTTTCTCCAATTTTCTGACGTTTTCAATAGCTTGCCTTAAAAAATCAGAAGGTAGGATTCTTAATAGGACTAGCTGTTAATATCCCTAAAATATATCAGCACAATAACTCCTATCGGACATGACTGTTGGGTGGAGTTTGGACAGGATCGCGGGGCACCACCAAATCTACACGTCATCAGTTGTGTGCCTTGTCTTCATCAGGTGTTTCGGCCTCTTAACACAATACACCCTCTTCCAAGGTTGGCCTGCCACAGGCTGATCAGACCTGGGTGTGTGTCATATGGTGGCACCCCGTGGTCATCAAACAGCCCATGTTGCATCCCTCCGTTTCAGCCACAGCCAGTGACTGCTCCGTTCGGCTGCTTTGGCAAGTTCTTTTATTGCCTTCCGCTGGGCCTGTCCTCTGATCCCAACTTCCTTCAGGAGCCGTGTGGTGGACCTGGCTACAAAGCCTCGGCAGCCAACCTCCACTGGCCACACCTTTACGTTCCATCCCCGCGCCTCAGCATCAGCTGCTAGGTTAGCATAACGCAGCCTTTTTCTTTCGAATGCTTCGTCGATGTTATCCTCCCACGGGACAGTCAGCTCCACAATGAAGACACGCCGGCAGGACTTGGACCAGAGGACCAAATCTGGGCGCAGGTTGGTTGCTGCGATTTCTGGCGGGAAAGTGAGCCTCTGGCTGAGGTCTACCCGCATTTCCCAATCCCGGGCTGTGTCCAGTGGGCCTGAGTTTGGAGGTGATGGCTTGGTTCTCCGTTTCTCCCCTTGTCGGACGAATGTTGTCTTCCGTGGGAGGGTGGTCTGGGTTTTGAAAGGCATGGCGTTGATGGTGACCCTCTTGTCCTCAAGTTCGGCAGCCAAGCCCTTCAACACTTGGTTATGGCGCCAGGTGTATCTTCCTTGAGTCAGGCTGGTCTTGCAACCCACCAGGATGTGTTTGAGGGTGGCTGGGGCTGCACACTGCAGGCAGGCTGGGTCCTCTCCATACCAGAGATGTAGGTTGGTTGGAGAGGGCAGGACATCATAAGTGGCTCTGATGATGAAGCTGAGCCTATTAGCCTCCATGCTCCACATCTCATTCCACGTGATTTTCCTCCTCTCCACACCCTCCCACCTCATCCAGCGTCCTTGCTGGGCTTGGGAGACTGCCTTGGCACACCTGGCTGCCTCCTCCTGGTTGCGCACCTCCTCAACCACCATGTGTCGCCGTTCAGACGGAGTAGCCTTTTGCCAAGCGGGTGTTGTTGCTTCCAGGCCAAGACCCCCTCTGCCATGTTGGACTCGTCCCACTATATCCCGGTGTCTGAGGGTGGTCTTTGCCACTTCTACTGCTGCAGATGGTTTCCATTTCCTCCCTGTTGCCAGGTTTGGAGCCGCATCTCTGACGCATGGGTCCCGGGATTCTGTAAGAGTCATTTCCACCCTTGTTTTGGCACATTTGTACTCCTCCACCAGGCTTGAGATTGGAAGGGAGAGCGCTCCATTGCCATACAGGCCTATGCTGGAAAGGCATCTCGGCAGTCCAAGCCACTTCCTCACTTGGGCATTCACCAGTCTCTCAAGCCGATTGACATGAGATAAGGTGACCTCATAGATGGAAATTGGCCACATGAGGCGAGGTAGCAGCCCAAACTTAAAGCACCATAGCTTCAATTTTCCAGGGAGAGCAGTGTTGTTAATCTGCTTGAGGCCGCTGATTGTATCCTGCCTGAGTTGTTCCACCTGCTCAGAGTCTTTAAGTTCTGCGCTATACCATCGGCCAAGGCTTTTGATAGGCTTCTCCAGAACTTGTTGGGATTGGCTGGTCGTCCACATAGAACCTTGCATTGGTGAGCTTACCTTTGACAATGGAGATGCTACGGGATTTGCTGGGTTTAATCTCCATTCGTGCCCATTTGATGTTTCCCCGGAGTTTCTCCAGCAGACGTTTGGTACATGCGACCGTTGTTGTTATTGTCGTCATGTCGTCCATGTACGCCCTGATTGGGGGAAGACGGAGCCCGCTCTCAATCGTTCTCCTCCAACCACCCATCGTGATGCACGAATAAGTAGCTCCATTGCCATTGTAAACACCAGTGGCGAGATGGTGCAGCCCGCCATAATGCCTATCTCAAGGTGCTGCCAGGCAGTTGTACTATCCTGTGCTGTAACACAGAATTGGAGATCCTGGAAGTAGGCTTTGACTAGACTTGTGATGCCCTCTGGCACTTGAAAGAAGTTGAACGCTGTCCACAAGATCTCATGAGGCACTGACCCGAAGGCATTGGCAAGATCTAAAAACACCACATGCAGGTCTTTCTTCTCCTTCTTGGCCGTCTGTACTTGGTGCCAGATGACATTTGTGTGTTCCAAGCAACCTGAGAACCCAATTATCCCTGCCTTTTGCACTGAGGTGTCAACAAAGTTGTTCGCCAGCAGGAATGCTGAGAGCCTACGGGCCACGACACTGAAGAAAATCTTTCCTTCCACATTGAGAAGGCTGATCTGGCGAAACTGCTCGATGGTTGAGGAATTCTTCTCTTTGGGAATCAGGATCCCTCCTGCCCGTCGCCATGCCTTTGGTATCATTCCTTTTTCCCATGCCACTTTCATAAGCTTCCAGAGGTATTTCAAGACGCCTGGCGTGTTCTTATACACCCTGTATGGAATGCCGTTGGGCCCCGGGGCTGAAGCTGTTCTTGCCCGTTTTACTGTGCTCTCAACTTCGCTCCATGTGGGGGGCCTTGTTTCCATCTGGTGCTCAGGTGGTTGGATGGGTGGCATATCCTCCGGAATGCTGGCTGGCACATGCCTCTGTTTGTCGGAGTAGGTCTTCCGAAGATGTTCTTCCAGTTCTCTTATGGGTACTTTGAGGGTCCCAGATTTCTCCCTGACAAAGAGGTCCTTAACAAATTTATAGGGATCTCTGTAGAAGGCAGTCCTCGTTCGCTCTCTCTTCTTATGTTGCCTTCTCAGGCATTCTGCTCTTCGCAGTGCTGCCAGACGCTGCTTGATGTCGCCCTGTAGTGCCCCAAGGCCTTTCCTTTCCACTTCCGTGGCCTTCTTCCATTGTTTCCTCAGGCACCTCCTTTCTTTCACGAGTCTCTGAATCTCTTGTTGTCTCCTGGACTTGAGATGAGCAGATGGTTCCTTCTGTGTCTGCAAGTTCTCACGTTTCACAACAAATCTCTCTGCTCCATAGCTATAAATGGTCTCTCCGATCTTGTCCAGTTTTTTCTCCACACCCCCTTTCAGACCTTCTAAAAGGTGGACGAGGTCTGTGTCTGTGGTTTCCCACTCCTTTTTCTGACAGGATTTAGGCCACAAGATTTGAGGTTTTCGTCCAGTCAGCCTCCGCTCTACTGCTGTCTGTGGCTGGATGGGCTCTGGGCTGATGTTCATAAATGGATCTGTGCTTTATTGAGCTTCGTCTGGGGTTCTGATACCCTGTGGACTGTGGTGAATATCCTGCCACTGGGCTTCACTCGACTGATTTGCCCTACCTCTAAGGAAGTAATGGTCAATGCGAGGCCCCTTGCTAAGCTCTCTCAGACACTTGAAACAATGTTATTACAGAAATCCGCTTTTTGGCAGTTTCTCAGCGAGAAACAGTCATTTTGTACCTGAAACACTGTAAGTGGTTTGGTGAGTCCAATAATGAAATGAGTCTCTCAAATCAACTACATAGACTCCTTTTTCCAATTTTCTAACGTTTTCAATAGCTTGCCTTAAAAAATCAGAAGGTAAAACAATGTTATTACAGAAATCCGCTTTTTGGCATTTTCTCAGCGAGAAACAGTAATTTTGTACCTGAAACACTGTAAGTGGTTTGGTGAGTCCAATAATGAAATGAGTCTCTCAAATCAACTACTTAGACTCCTTTCTCCAATTTTCAGACGTTTTCAATAGGTTGCCTTAAAAATTCAGAAGGTAAAACAAAGTTATTACAGAAATCCGCTTTTTGGCATTTTCTAGGCGAGAAACAGTCATTTTGTAACAGAAACACTGTAAGTGGTTTGGTGAGTCCAATAATGAAATGAGTCTCTCAAATCAACTACATAGACTCCTTTCTCCAATTTTCTGACGTTTTCAATAGCTTGCCTTGAAAAATCAGAAGGTAAATCAATGTTATGACAGAAATCCGCTTTTTGGCAGTTTCTCAGCGAGAAACAGTCATTTTGTACCTGAAACACTGTAAGTGGTTTGGTGAGTCCAATAATGAAATGAATCTCTCAAATCAACTACATAGACACCTTTCTCTAATTTTCTGACGTTTTCAATAGGTTGCCTTAGAAAATCAGAAGGTAAATCAATGTTATTACAGAAATCCGCTTTTTGGCATTTTCTAGGCGAGAAACAGTCATTTTGTACCTGAAACACTGTAAGTGGTTTGGTGAGTCCAATAATGAAATGAATCTCTCAAATCAACTACATAGACACCTTTCTCCAATTTTCTAACGTTTTCAATAGCTTGCCTTAAAAAATCAGAAGGTAAATCAATGTTATGACAGAAATCCGCTTTTTGGCATTTTCTCAGCGAGAAACAGTCATTTTGTACCTGAAACACTGTAAGTGGTTTGGTGAGTCCAATAATGAAACGAGTCTCTCAAATCAACTACATAGACACCTTTCTCCAATTTTCTAACGTTTTCAATAGCTTGCCTTAAAAAATCAGAAGGTAAATCAATGTTATGACAGAAATCCGCTTTTTGGCATTTTCTCAGCGAGAAACAGTCATTTTGTACCTGAAACACTGTAAGTGGTTTGGTGAGTCCAATAATGAAACGAGTCTCTCAAATCAACTACATAGACTAGTTTTTCCAATTTTCTAACGTTTTCAATAGCTTGCCTTAAAAAATCAGAAGGTAAAACAATGTTATTACAGAAATCCGCTTTTTGGCATTTTCTCAGCGAGAAACAGTCATTTTGTACCTGAAACACTGTAAGTGGTTTGGTGAGTCCAATAATGAAATGAATCTCTAAAAATCAACTACATAGACACTTTTCTCCAATTTTCTAACGTTTTCAATAGCTTGCCTTAAAAAATCAGAAGGTAAGTCAATGTTATGACAGAAATCCGCTTTTTGGCGTTTTCTCAGCGAGAAACAGTCATTTTGTACCTGAAACACTGTAAGTGGTTTGGTGAGTCCAATAATGAAATGAGTCGCTCAAATCAACTACATAGACACCTTTCTCCAATTTTCTAACGTTTTCAATAGCTTGCCTTAAAAAATCAGAAGGTAAATCAATGTTATGACAGAAATCCGCTTTTTGGCATTTTCTCAGCGAGAAACAGTCATTTTGTACCTGAAACACTGTAAGTGGTTTGGTGAGTCCAATAATGAAATGAGTCGCTCAAATCAACTACATAGACACCTTTCTCCAATTTTCTAACGTTTTCAACAGCTTGCCTTAAAAAATCAGAAGGTAAATCAATGTTATGACAGAAATCCGCTTTTTGGCATTTTCTCAGCGAGAAACAGTCATTTTGTACCTGAAACACTGTAAGTGGTTTGGTGAGTCCAATAATGAAATGAGTCGCTCAAATCAACTACATAGACACCTTTCTCCAATTTTCTGACGTTTTCAATAGCTTGCCTTAAAAAATCAGAAGGTAAATCAATGTTATGACAGAAATCCGCTTTTTGGCATTTTCCCAGCGAGAAACAATCATTTTGTACCTGAAACACTGTAAGTGATTTGGTGAGTCCAATAATGAAATGAGTCCCTCAAATCAACTACATAGACTCCTTTCTCCAATTTTCTGACGTTTTCAATAGCTTGCCTTAAAAAATCAGAAGGTAAAACAATGTTATTACAGAAATCCGCTTTTTGGCATTTTCTCAGCGAGAAACGGTCATTTTGTACCTGAAACACTGTAAGTGGTTTGGTGAGTCCAATAATGAAATGAGTCTCTCAAATCAACTACATAGACTCCTTTCTCCAATTTTCTGACGTTTTCAATAGCTTGCCTTAAAAAATCAGAAGGTAAATCAATGTTATGACAGAAATCCGCTTTTTGGCAGTTTCTCAGCGAGAAACAGTCATTTTGTACCTGAAACACTGTAAGTGGTTTGGTGAGTCCAATAATGAAATGAGTCGCTCAAATCAACTACATAGACTCCTTTCTCCAATTTTCTGACGTTTTCAATAGCTTGCCTTAAAAAATCAGAAGGTAGGATTCTTAATAGGACTAGCTGTTAATATCCCTAAAATATATCAGCACAATAACTCCTATCGGACATGACTGTTGGGTGGAGTTTGGACAGGATCGCAGGGCACCACCAAATCTACACGTCATCAGTTGTGTGCCTTGTCTTCATCAGGTGTTTCGGCCTCTTAACACAATACACCCTCTTCCAAGGTTGGCCTGCCACAGGCTGATCAGACCTGGGTGTGTGTCATATGGTGGCACCCCGTGGTCATCAAACAGCCCATGTTGCATCCCTCCGTTTCAGCCACAGCCAGTGACTGCTCCGTTCGGCTGCTTTGGCAAGTTCTTTTATTGCCTTCCGCTGGGCCTGTCCTCTGATCCCAACTTCCTTCAGGAGCCGTGTGGTGGACCTGGCTACAAAGCCTCGGCAGCCAACCTCCACTGGCCACACCTTTACGTTCCATCCCCGCGCCTCAGCATCAGCTGCTAGGTTAGCATAACGCAGCCTTTTTCTTTCGAATGCTTCGTCGATGTTATCCTCCCACGGGACAGTCAGCTCCACAATGAAGACACGCCGGCAGGACTTGGACCAGAGGACCAAATCTGGGCGCAGGTTGGTTGCTGCGATTTCTGGCGGGAAAGTGAGCCTCTGGCTGAGGTCTACCCGCATTTCCCAATCCCGGGCTGTGTCCAGTGGGCCTGAGTTTGGAGGTGATGGCTTGGTTCTCCGTTTCTCCCCTTGTCGGACGAATGTTGTCTTCCGTGGGAGGGTGGTCTGGGTTTTGAAAGGCATGGCGTTGATGGTGACCCTCTTGTCCTCAAGTTCGGCAGCCAAGCCCTTCAACACTTGGTTATGGCGCCAGGTGTATCTTCCTTGAGTCAGGCTGGTCTTGCAACCCACCAGGATGTGTTTGAGGGTGGCTGGGGCTGCACACTGCAGGCAGGCTGGGTCCTCTCCATACCAGAGATGTAGGTTGGTTGGAGAGGGCAGGACATCATAAGTGGCTCTGATGATGAAGCTGAGCCTATTAGCCTCCATGCTCCACATCTCATTCCACGTGATTTTCCTCCTCTCCACACCCTCCCACCTCATCCAGCGTCCTTGCTGGGCTTGGGAGACTGCCTTGGCACACCTGGCTGCCTCCTCCTGGTTGCGCACCTCCTCAACCACCATGTGTCGCCGTTCAGACGGAGTAGCCTTTTGCCAAGCGGGTGTTGTTGCTTCCAGGCCAAGACCCCCTCTGCCATGTTGGACTCGTCCCACTATATCCCGGTGTCTGAGGGTGGTCTTTGCCACTTCTACTGCTGCAGATGGTTTCCATTTCCTCCCTGTTGCCAGGTTTGGAGCCGCATCTCTGACGCATGGGTCCCGGGATTCTGTAAGAGTCATTTCCACCCTTGTTTTGGCACATTTGTACTCCTCCACCAGGCTTGAGATTGGAAGGGAGAGCGCTCCATTGCCATACAGGCCTATGCTGGAAAGGCATCTCGGCAGTCCAAGCCACTTCCTCACTTGGGCATTCACCAGTCTCTCAAGCCGATTGACATGAGATAAGGTGACCTCATAGATGGAAATTGGCCACATGAGGCGAGGTAGCAGCCCAAACTTAAAGCACCATAGCTTCAATTTTCCAGGGAGAGCAGTGTTGTTAATCTGCTTGAGGCCGCTGATTGTATCCTGCCTGAGTTGTTCCACCTGCTCAGAGTCTTTAAGTTCTGCGCTATACCATCGGCCAAGGCTTTTGATAGGCTTCTCCAGAACTTGTTGGGATTGGCTGGTCGTCCACATAGAACCTTGCATTGGTGAGCTTACCTTTGACAATGGAGATGCTACGGGATTTGCTGGGTTTAATCTCCATTCGTGCCCATTTGATGTTTCCCCGGAGTTTCTCCAGCAGACGTTTGGTACATGCGACCGTTGTTGTTATTGTCGTCATGTCGTCCATGTACGCCCTGATTGGGGGAAGACGGAGCCCGCTCTCAATCGTTCTCCTCCAACCACCCATCGTGATGCACGAATAAGTAGCTCCATTGCCATTGTAAACACCAGTGGCGAGATGGTGCAGCCCGCCATAATGCCTATCTCAAGGTGCTGCCAGGCAGTTGTACTATCCTGTGCTGTAACACAGAATTGGAGATCCTGGAAGTAGGCTTTGACTAGACTTGTGATGCCCTCTGGCACTTGAAAGAAGTTGAACGCTGTCCACAAGATCTCATGAGGCACTGACCCGAAGGCATTGGCAAGATCTAAAAACACCACATGCAGGTCTTTCTTCTCCTTCTTGGCCGTCTGTACTTGGTGCCAGATGACATTTGTGTGTTCCAAGCAACCTGAGAACCCAATTATCCCTGCCTTTTGCACTGAGGTGTCAACAAAGTTGTTCGCCAGCAGGAATGCTGAGAGCCTACGGGCCACGACACTGAAGAAAATCTTTCCTTCCACATTGAGAAGGCTGATCTGGCGAAACTGCTCGATGGTTGAGGAATTCTTCTCTTTGGGAATCAGGATCCCTCCTGCCCGTCGCCATGCCTTTGGTATCATTCCTTTTTCCCATGCCACTTTCATAAGCTTCCAGAGGTATTTCAAGACGCCTGGCGTGTTCTTATACACCCTGTATGGAATGCCGTTGGGCCCCGGGGCTGAAGCTGTTCTTGCCCGTTTTACTGTGCTCTCAACTTCGCTCCATGTGGGGGGCCTTGTTTCCATCTGGTGCTCAGGTGGTTGGATGGGTGGCATATCCTCCGGAATGCTGGCTGGCACATGCCTCTGTTTGTCGGAGTAGGTCTTCCGAAGATGTTCTTCCAGTTCTCTTATGGGTACTTTGAGGGTCCCAGATTTCTCCCTGACAAAGAGGTCCTTAACAAATTTATAGGGATCTCTGTAGAAGGCAGTCCTCGTTCGCTCTCTCTTCTTATGTTGCCTTCTCAGGCATTCTGCTCTTCGCAGTGCTGCCAGACGCTGCTTGATGTCGCCCTGTAGTGCCCCAAGGCCTTTCCTTTCCACTTCCGTGGCCTTCTTCCATTGTTTCCTCAGGCACCTCCTTTCTTTCACGAGTCTCTGAATCTCTTGTTGTCTCCTGGACTTGAGATGAGCAGATGGTTCCTTCTGTGTCTGCAAGTTCTCACGTTTCACAACAAATCTCTCTGCTCCATAGCTATAAATGGTCTCTCCGATCTTGTCCAGTTTTTTCTCCACACCCCCTTTCAGACCTTCTAAAAGGTGGACGAGGTCTGTGTCTGTGGTTTCCCACTCCTTTTTCTGACAGGATTTAGGCCACAAGATTTGAGGTTTTCGTCCAGTCAGCCTCCGCTCTACTGCTGTCTGTGGCTGGATGGGCTCTGGGCTGATGTTCATAAATGGATCTGTGCTTTATTGAGCTTCGTCTGGGGTTCTGATACCCTGTGGACTGTGGTGAATATCCTGCCACTGGGCTTCACTCGACTGATTTGCCCTACCTCTAAGGAAGTAATGGTCAATGCGAGGCCCCTTGCTAAGCTCTCTCAGACACTTGAAACAATGTTATTACAGAAATCCGCTTTTTGGCAGTTTCTCAGCGAGAAACAGTCATTTTGTACCTGAAACACTGTAAGTGGTTTGGTGAGTCCAATAATGAAATGAGTCTCTCAAATCAACTACTTAGACTCCTTTCTCCAATTTTCTGACGTTTTCAATAGGTTGCCTTAAAAATTCAGAAGGTAAAACAAAGTTATTACAGAAATCCGCTTTTTGGCATTTTCTAGGCGAGAAACAGTCATTTTGTAACTGAAACACTGTAAGTGGTTTGGTGAGTCCAATAATGAAATGAGTCTCTCAAATCAACTACATAGACTCCTTTCTCCAATTTTCTGACGTTTTCAATAGCTTGCCTTGAAAAATCAGAAGGTAAATCAATGTTATGACAGAAATCCGCTTTTTGGCATTTTCTCAGCGAGAAACAGTCATTTTGTACCTGAAACACTGTAAGTGGTTTGGTGAGTCCAATAATGAAATGAGTCCCTCAAATTAACTACATAGACTCCTTTCTCCAATTTTCTGACGTTTTCAATAGCTTGCCTTAAAAAATCAGAAGGTAGAACAATGTTATTACAGAAATCCGCTTTTTGGCATTTTCTCAGCGAGAAACGGTCATTTTGTACCTGAAACACTGTAAGTGGTTTGGTGAGTCCAATAATGAAATGAGTCTCTCAAATCAACTACATAGACTCCTTTCTCCAATTTTCTGACGTTTTCAATAGCTTGCCTTGAAAAATCAGAAGGAAAATCAATGTTATGACAGAAATCCGCTTTTTGGCATTTTCTCAGCGAGAAACAGTCATTTTGTACCTGAAACACTGTAAGTGGTTTGGTGAGTCCAATAAGGAAATGAGTCTCTCAAATCAACTACATAGACTCCTTTCTCCAATTTTCTGACGTTTTCAATAGCTTGCCTTAAAAAATCAGAAGGTAAATCAATGTTATGATAGAAATCCTCTTTTTGGCAGTTTCTCAGCGAGAAACAGTCATTTTGTACCTGAAACACTGTAAGTGGTTTGGTGAGTCCAATAATGAAATTAGTCTCTCAAATCAACTACATAGACTTGTTTTTCCAATTTTCTAACGTTTTCAATAGCTTGCCTTAAAAAATCAGAAGGTAAAACAATGTTATTACAGAAATCCGCCTTTTGGCATTTTCTCAGCGAGAAACGGTCATTTTGTACCTGAAACACTGTAAGTGGTTTGGTGAGTCCAATAATGAAATGAGTCTCTCAAATCAACTACATAGACTCCTTTCTCCAATTTTCTGACATTTTCAATAGCTTGCCTTGAAAAATCAGAAGGTAAATCAATGTTATGACAGAAATCCGCTTTTTGGCATTTTCTCAGCGAGAAACAGTCATTTTGTACCTGAAACACTGTAAGTGGTTTGGTGAGTCCAATAATGAAATGAATCTCTCAAATCAACTACATAGACACCTTTCTCCAATTTTCTGACGTTTTCAATAGCTTGCCTTGAAAAATCAGAAGGTAAATCAATGTTATGACAGAAATCCGCTTTTTGGCATTTTCTCAGCGAGAAACAGTCATTTTGTACCTGAAACACTGTAAGTGGTTTGGTGAGTCCAATAATGAAATGAGTCGCTCAAATCAACTACATAGACACCTTTCTCCAATTTTCTGACGTTTTCAATAGCTTGCCTTAAAAAATCAGAAGGTAAATCAATGTTATGACAGAAATCCGCTTTTTGGCAGTTTCTCAGCGAGAAACAGTCATTTTGTACCTGAAACACTGTAAGTGGTTTGGTGAGTCCAATAATGAAATGAATCTCTCAAATCAACTACATAGACACCTTTCTCCAATTTTCTGACGTTTTCAATAGGTTGCCTTAAAAAATCAGAAGGTAAATCAATGTTATTACAGAAATTCGCTTTTTGGCATTTTCTAGGCGAGAAACAGTCATTTTGTACCTGAAACACTGTAAGTGGTTTGGTGAGTCCAATAATGAAATGAATCTCTCAAATCAACTACATAGACATCTTTCTCCAATTTTCTAACGTTTTCAATAGCTTGCCTTAAAAAATCAGAAGGTAAATCAATGTTATGACAGAAATCCGCTTTTTGGCATTTTCTCAGCGAGAAACAGTCATTTTGTACCTGAAACACTGTAAGTGGTTTGGTGAGTCCAATAATGAAACGAGTCTCTCAAATCAACTACATAGACACCTTTCTCCAATTTTCTAACGTTTTCAATAGCTTGCCTTAAAAAATCAGAAGGTAAATCAATGTTATGACAGAAATCCGCTTTTTGGCATTTTCTCAGCGAGAAACAGTCATTTTGTACCTGAAACACTGTAAGTGGTTTGGTGAGTCCAATAATGAAACGAGTCTCTCAAATCAACTACATAGACTAGTTTTTCCAATTTTCTAACGTTTTCAATAGCTTGCCTTAAAAAATCAGAAGGTAAAACAATGTTATTACAGAAATCCGCTTTTTGGCATTTTCTCACCGAGAAACGGTCATTTTGTACCTGAAACACTGTAAGTGGTTTGGTGAGTCCAATAATGAAATGAGTCTCTCAAATCAACTACATAGACTCCTTTCTCCAATTTTCTGACGTTTTCAATAGCTTGCCTTAAAAAATCAGAAGGTAAATCAATGTTATGACAGAAATCCGCTTTTTGGCATTTTCTCAGCGAGAAACAGTCATTTTGTACCTGAAACACTGTAAGTGGTTTGGTGAGTCCAATAATGAAATGAATCTCTCAAATCAACTACATAGACACCTTTCTCCAATTTTCTGACGTTTTCAATAGCTTGCCTTGAAAAATCAGAAGGTAAATCAATGTTATGACAGAAATCCGCTTTTTGGCATTTTCTCAGCGAGAAACAGTCATTTTGTACCTGAAACACTGTAAGTGGTTTGGTGAGTCCAATAATGAAACGAGTCTCTCAAATCAACTACATAGACTCCTTTTTCCAATTTTCTAACGTTTTCAATAGCTTGCCTTAAAAAATCAGAAGGTAAAACAATGTTATTACAGAAATCCGCTTTTTGGCATTTTCTCAGCGAGAAACAGTCATTTTGTACCTGAAACACTGTAAGTGGTTTGGTGAGTCCAATAATGAAATGAATCTCTCAAATCAACTACATAGACACCTTTCTCCAATTTTCTAACGTTTTCAATAGCTTGCCTTAAAAAATCAGAAGGTAAATCAATGTTATGACAGAAATCCGCTTTTTGGCATTTTCTCAGCGAGAAACAGTCATTTTGTACCTGAAACACTGTAAGTGGTTTGGTGAGTCCAATAATGAAATGAGTCGCTCAAATCAACTACATAGACACCTTTCTCCAATTTTCTAACGTTTTCAATAGCTTGCCTTAAAAAATCAGAAGGTAAATCAATGTTATGACAGAAATCCGCTTTTTGGCATTTTCTCAGCGAGAAACAGTCATTTTGTACCTGAAACACTGTAAGTGGTTTGGTGAGTCCAATAATGAAATGAGTCGCTCAAATCAACTACATAGACACCTTTCTCCAATTTTCTAACGTTTTCAATAGCTTGCCTTAAAAAATCAGAAGGTAAATCAATGTTATGACAGAAATCCGCTTTTTGGCATTTTCTCAGCGAGAAACAGTCATTTTGTACCTGAAACACTGTAAGTGGTTTGGTGAGTCCAATAATGAAATGAGTCGCTCAAATCAACTACATAGACACCTTTCTCCAATTTTCTAACGTTTTCAATAGCTTGCCTTAAAAAATCAGAAGGTAAATCAATGTTATGACAGAAATCCGCTTTTTGGCATTTTCTCAGCGAGAAACAGTCATTTTGTACCTGAAACACTATAAGTGGTTTGGTGAGTCCAATAATGAAATGAGTCGCTCAAATCAACTACATAGACACCTTTCTCCAATTTTCTAACATTTTCAATAGCTTGCCTTGAAAAATCAGAAGGTAAATCAATGTTATGACAGAAATCCGCTTTTTGGCATTTTCTCAGCGAGAAACAGTCATTTTGTACCTGAAACACTGTAAGTGGTTTGGTGAGTCCAATAATGAAATGAGTCTCTCAAATCAACTACATAGACTCCTTTTTCCAATTTTCTAACGTTTTCAATAGCTTGCCTTAAAAAATCAGAAGGTAAATCAATGTTATGACAGAAATCCGCTTTTTGGCATTTTCTCAGCGAGAAACAGTCATTTTGTACCTGAAACACTGTAAGTGGTTTGGTGAGTCCAATAATGAAACGAGTCTCTCAAATCAACTACATAGACTAGTTTTTCCAATTTTCTAACGTTTTCAATAGCTTGCCTTAAAAAATCAGAAGGTAAAACAATGTTATTACAGAAATCCGCTTTTTGGCATTTTCTCAGCGAGAAACGGTCATTTTGTACCTGAAACACTGTAAGTGGTTTGGTGAGTCCAATAATGAAATGAGTCGCTCAAATCAACTACATAGACACCTTTCTCCAATTTTCTAACGTTTTCAATAGCTTGCCATAAAAAATCAGAAGGTAAATCAATGTTATGACAGAAATCCGCTTTTTGGCATTTTCTCAGCGAGAAACAGTCATTTTGTACCTGAAACACTGTAAGTGGTTTGGTGAGTCCAATAATGAAATGAGTCGCTCAAATCAACTACATAGACACCTTTCTCCAATTTTCTAACGTTTTCAATAGCTTGACTTAAAAAATCAGAAGGTAAATCAATGTTATGACAGAAATCCGCTTTTTGGCATTTTCTCAGCGAGAAATAGTCATTTTGTACCTGAAACACTGTAAGTGGTTTGGTGAGTCCAATAATGAAATGAGTCGCTCAAATCAACTACATAGACACCTTTCTCCAATTTTCTAACGTTTTCAATAGCTTGCCTTAAAAAAATCAGAAGGTAAATCAATGTTATGACAGAAATCCGCTTTTTGGCAGTTTCTCAGCGAGAAACAGTCATTTTGTACCTGAAACACTGTAAGTGGTTTGGTGAGTCCAATAATGAAATGAGTCCCTCAAATCAACTACATAGACTCCTTTCTCCAATTTTCTGACGTTTTCAATAGCTTGCCTTAAAAAAATCAGAAGGTAAATCAATGTTATGACAGAAATCCGCTTTTTGGCAGTTTCTCAGCGAGAAACAGTCATTTTGTACCTGAAACACTGTAAGTGGTTTGGTGAGTCCAATAATGAAATGAGTCTCTCAAATCAACTACATAGACTCCTTTTTCCAATTTTCTAACGTTTTCAATAGCTTGCCTTAAAAAATCAGAAGGTAAAACAATGTTATTACAGAAATCCGCTTTTTGGCATTTTCTCAGCGAGAAACAGTCATGTTGTACCTGAAACACTGTAAGTGGTTTGGTGAGTCCAATAATGAAATGAATCTCTCAAATCAACTACATAGACACCTTTCTCCAATTTTCTAACGTTTTCAATAGCTTGCCTTAAAAAATCAGAAGGTAAATCAATGTTATGACAGAATTCCGCTTTTTGGCATTTTCTCAGCGAGAAACAGTCATTTTGTACCTGAAACACTGTAAGTGGTTTGGTGAGTCCAATAATGAAATGAGTCTCTCAAATCAACTACATAGACACCTTTCTCCAATTTTCTAACATTTTCAATAGCTTGCCTTGAAAAATCAGAAGGTAAATCAATGTTATGACAGAAATCCGCTTTTTGGCATTTTCTCAGCGAGAAACAGTCATTTTGTACCTGAAACACTGTAAGTGGTTTGGTGAGTCCAATAATGAAATGAGTCTCTCAAATCAACTACATAGACTCCTTTTTCCAATTTTCTAACGTTTTCAATAGCTTGCCTTAAAAAATCAGAAGGTAAATCAATGTTATGACAGAAATCCGCTTTTTGGCATTTTCTCAGCGAGAAACAGTCATTTTGTACCTGAAACACTGTAAGTGGTTTGGTGAGTCCAATAATGAAACGAGTCTCTCAAATCAACTACATAGACTAGTTTTTCCAATTTTCTAACGTTTTCAATAGCTTGCCTTAAAAAATCAGAAGGTAAAACAATGTTATTACAGAAATCCGCTTTTTGGCATTTTCTCAGCGAGAAACGGTCATTTTGTACCTGAAACACTGTAAGTGGTTTGGTGAGTCCAATAATGAAATGAGTCGCTCAAATCAACTACATAGACACCTTTCTCCAATTTTCTAACGTTTTCAATAGCTTGCCATAAAAAATCAGAAGGTAAATCAATGTTATGACAGAAATCCGCTTTTTGGCATTTTCTCAGCGAGAAACAGTCATTTTGTACCTGAAACACTGTAAGTGGTTTGGTGAGTCCAATAATGAAATGAGTCGCTCAAATCAACTACATAGACACCTTTCTCCAATTTTCTAACGTTTTCAATAGCTTGACTTAAAAAATCAGAAGGTAAATCAATGTTATGACAGAAATCCGCTTTTTGGCATTTTCTCAGCGAGAAATAGTCATTTTGTACCTGAAACACTGTAAGTGGTTTGGTGAGTCCAATAATGAAATGAGTCGCTCAAATCAACTACATAGACACCTTTCTCCAATTTTCTAACGTTTTCAATAGCTTGCCTTAAAAAAATCAGAAGGTAAATCAATGTTATGACAGAAATCCGCTTTTTGGCAGTTTCTCAGCGAGAAACAGTCATTTTGTACCTGAAACACTGTAAGTGGTTTGGTGAGTCCAATAATGAAATGAGTCCCTCAAATCAACTACATAGACTCCTTTCTCCAATTTTCTGACGTTTTCAATAGCTTGCCTTAAAAAAATCAGAAGGTAAATCAATGTTATGACAGAAATCCGCTTTTTGGCAGTTTCTCAGCGAGAAACAGTCATTTTGTACCTGAAACACTGTAAGTGGTTTGGTGAGTCCAATAATGAAATGAGTCTCTCAAATCAACTACATAGACTCCTTTTTCCAATTTTCTAACGTTTTCAATAGCTTGCCTTAAAAAATCAGAAGGTAAAACAATGTTATTACAGAAATCCGCTTTTTGGCATTTTCTCAGCGAGAAACAGTCATGTTGTACCTGAAACACTGTAAGTGGTTTGGTGAGTCCAATAATGAAATGAATCTCTCAAATCAACTACATAGACACCTTTCTCCAATTTTCTAACGTTTTCAATAGCTTGCCTTAAAAAATCAGAAGGTAAATCAATGTTATGACAGAATTCCGCTTTTTGGCATTTTCTCAGCGAGAAACAGTCATTTTGTACCTGAAACACTGTAAGTGGTTTGGTGAGTCCAATAATGAAATGAGTCTCTCAAATCAACTACATAGACTCCTTTTTCCAATTTTCTAACGTTTTCAATAGCTTGCCTTAAAAAATCAGAAGGTAAATCAATGTTATGACAGAAATCCGCTTTTTGGCATTTTCTCAGCGAGAAACAGTCATTTTGTACCTGAAACACTGTAAGTGGTTTGGTGAGTCCAATAATGAAATGAGTCGCTCAAATCAACTACATAGACACCTTTCTCCAATTTTCTAACGTTTTCAATAGCTTGACTTAAAAAATCAGAAGGTAAATCAATGTTATGACAGAAATCCGCTTTTTGGCATTTTCTCAGCGAGAAACAGTCATTTTGTACCTGAAACACTGTAAGTGGTTTGGTGAGTCCAATAATGAAATGAGTCGCTCAAATCAACTACATAGACACCTTTCTCCAATTTTCTAACGTTTTCAATAGCTTGCCTTAAAAAATCAGAAGGTAAATCAATGTTATGACAGAAATCCGCTTTTTGGCAGTTTCTCAGCGAGAAACAATCATTTTGTACCTGAAACACTGTAAGTGATTTGGTGAGTCCAATAATGAAATGAGTCCCTCAAATCAACTACATAGACTCCTTTCTCCAATTTTCTGACGTTTTCAATAGCTTGCCTTAAAAAATCAGAAGGTAAAACAATGTTATTACAGAAATCCGCTTTTTGGCATTTTCTCAGCGAGAAACGGTCATTTTGTACCTGAAACACTGTAAGTGGTTTGGTGAGTCCAATAATGAAATGAGTCTCTCAAATCAACTACATAGACTCCTTTCTCCAATTTTCTGACGTTTTCAATAGCTTGCCTTAAAAAATCAGAAGGTAAATCAATGTTATGACAGAAATCCGCTTTTTGGCAGTTTCTCAGCGAGAAACAGTCATGCTGTACCTGAAACACTGTAAGTGGTTTGGTGAGTCCAATAATGAAATGAATCTCTCAAATCAACTACATAGACACCTTTCTCCAATTTTCTAACGTTTTCAATAGCTTGCCTTAAAAAATCAGAAGGTAAATCAATGTTATGACAGAATTCCGCTTTTTGGCATTTTCTCAGCGAGAAACAGTCATTTTGTACCTGAAACACTGTAAGTGGTTTGGTGAGTCCAATAATGAAATGAGTCTCTCAAATCAACTACATAGACTCCTTTTTCCAATTTTCTAACGTTTTCAATAGCTTGCCTTAAAAAATCAGAAGGTAAATCAATGTTATGACAGAAATCCGCTTTTTGGCATTTTCTCAGCGAGAAACAGTCATTTTGTACCTGAAACACTGTAAGTGGTTTGGTGAGTCCAATAATGAAATGAGTCGCTCAAATCAACTACATAGACACCTTTCTCCAATTTTCTAACGTTTTCAATAGCTTGCCTTAAAAAATCAGAAGGTAAATCAATGTTATGACAGAAATCCGCTTTTTGGCATTTTCTCAGCGAGAAACAGTCATTTTGTACCTGAAACACTGTAAGTGGTTTGGTGAGTCCAATAATGAAATGAGTCGCTCAAATCAACTACATAGACTCCTTTCTCCAATTTTCGGACGTTTTCAATAGCTTGCCTTAAAAAATCAGAAGGTAAATCAATGTTATGACAGAAATCCGCTTTTTGGCATTTTCTCAGCGAGAAACAATCATTTTGTACCTGAAACACTGTAAGTGATTTGGTGAGTCCAATAATGAAATGAGTCCCTCAAATCAACTACATAGACTCCTTTCTCCAATTTTCTGACGTTTTCAATAGCTTACCTTAAAAAATCAGAAGGTAAAACAATGTTATTACAGAAATCCGCTTTTTGGCATTTTCTCAGCGAGAAACGGTCATTTTGTACCTGAAACACTGTAAGTGGTTTGGTGAGTCCAATAATGAAATGAGTCTCTCAAATCAACTACATAGACTCCTTTCTCCAATTTTCTGACGTTTTCCATAGCTTGCCTTAAAAAATCAGAAGGTAAATCAATGTTATGACAGAAATCCGTTTTTTGGCAGTTTCTCAGCGAGAAACAGTCATTTTGTACCTGAAACACTGTAAGTGGTTTGGTGAGTCCAATAATGAAATGAGTCGCTCAAATCAACTACATAGACTCCTTTCTCCAATTTTCTGACGTTTTCAATAGCTTGCCTTAAAAAATCAGAAGGTAGGATTCTTAATAGGACTAGCTGTTAATATCCCTAAAATATATCAGCACGATAACTCCTATCGGACATGACTGTTGGGTGGAGTTTGGACAGGATCGCGGGGCACCACCAAATCTACACGTCATCAGTTGTGTGCCTTGTCTTCATCAGGTGTTTCGGCCTCTTAACACAATACACCCTCTTCCAAGGTTGGCCTGCCACAGGCTGATCAGACCTGGGTGTGTGTCATATGGTGGCACCCCGTGGTCATCAAACAGCCCATGTTGCATCCCTCCGTTTCAGCCACAGCCAGTGACTGCTCCGTTCGGCTGCTTTGGCAAGTTCTTTTATTGCCTTCCGCTGGGCCTGTCCTCTGATCCCAACTTCCTTCAGGAGCCGTGTGGTGGACCTGGCTACAAAGCCTCGGCAGCCAACCTCCACTGGCCACACCTTTACGTTCCATCCCCGCGCCTCAGCATCAGCTGCTAGGTTAGCATAACGCAGCCTTTTTCTTTCGAATGCTTCGTCGATGTTATCCTCCCACGGGACAGTCAGCTCCACAATGAAGACACGCCGGCAGGACTTGGACCAGAGGACCAAATCTGGGCGCAGGTTGGTTGCTGCGATTTCTGGCGGGAAAGTGAGCCTCTGGCTGAGGTCTACCCGCATTTCCCAATCCCGGGCTGTGTCCAGTGGGCCTGAGTTTGGAGGTGATGGCTTGGTTCTCCGTTTCTCCCCTTGTCGGACGAATGTTGTCTTCCGTGGGAGGGTGGTCTGGGTTTTGAAAGGCATGGCGTTGATGGTGACCCTCTTGTCCTCAAGTTCGGCAGCCAAGCCCTTCAACACTTGGTTATGGCGCCAGGTGTATCTTCCTTGAGTCAGGCTGGTCTTGCAACCCACCAGGATGTGTTTGAGGGTTGCTGGGGCTGCACACTGCAGGCAGGCTGGGTCCTCTCCATACCAGAGATGTAGGTTGGTTGGAGAGGGCAGGACATCATAAGTGGCTCTGATGATGAAGCTGAGCCTATTAGCCTCCATGCTCCACATCTCATTCCACGTGATTTTCCTCCTCTCCACACCCTCCCACCTCATCCAGCGTCCTTGCTGGGCTTGGGAGACTGCCTTGGCACACCTGGCTGCCTCCTCCTGGTTGCGCACCTCCTCAACCACCATGTGTCGCCGTTCAGACGGAGTAGCCTTTTGCCAAGCGGGTGTTGTTGCTTCCAGGCCAAGACCCCCTCTGCCATGTTGGACTCGTCCCACTATATCCCGGTGTCTGAGGGTGGTCTTTGCCACTGCTACTGCTGCAGATGGTTTCCATTTCCTCCCTGTTGCCAGGTTTGGAGCCGCATCTCTGACGCATGGGTCCCGGGATTCTGTAAGAGTCATTTCCACCCTTGTTTTGGCACATTTGTACTCCTCCACCAGGCTTGAGATTGGAAGGGAGAGCGCTCCATTGCCATACAGGCCTATGCTGGAAAGGCATCTCGGCAGTCCAAGCCACTTCCTCACTTGGGCATTCACCAGTCTCTCAAGCCGATTGACATGAGATAAGGTGACCTCATAGATGGAAATTGGCCACATGAGGCGAGGTAGCAGCCCAAACTTAAAGCACCATAGCTTCAATTTTCCAGGGAGAGCAGTGTTGTTAATCTGCTTGAGGCCGCTGATTGTATCCTGCCTGAGTTGTTCCACCTGCTCAGAGTCTTTAAGTTCTGCGCTATACCATCGGCCAAGGCTTTTGATAGGCTTCTCCAGAACTTGTTGGGATTGGCTGGTCGTCCACATAGAACCTTGCATTGGTGAGCTTACCTTTGACAATGGAGATGCTACGGGATTTGCTGGGTTTAATCTCCATTCGTGCCCATTTGATGTTTCCCCGGAGTTTCTCCAGCAGACGTTTGGTACATGCGACCGTTGTTGTTATTGTCGTCATGTCGTCCATGTACGCCCTGATTGGGGGAAGACGGAGCCCGCTCTCAATCGTTCTCCTCCAACCACCCATCGTGATGCACGAATAAGTAGCTCCATTGCCATTGTAAACACCAGTGGCGAGATGGTGCAGCCCGCCATAATGCCTATCTCAAGGTGCTGCCAGGCAGTTGTACTATCCTGTGCTGTAACACAGAATTGGAGATCCTGGAAGTAGGCTTTGACTAGACTTGTGATGCCCTCTGGCACTTGAAAGAAGTTGAACGCTGTCCACAAGATCTCATGAGGCACTGACCCGAAGGCATTGGCAAGATCTAAAAACACCACATGCAGGTCTTTCTTCTCCTTCTTGGCCGTCTGTACTTGGTGCCAGATGACATTTGTGTGTTCCAAGCAACCTGAGAACCCAATTATCCCTGCCTTTTGCACTGAGGTGTCAACAAAGTTGTTCACCAGCAGGAATGCTGAGAGCCTACGGGCCACGACACTGAAGAAAATCTTTCCTTCCACATTGAGAAGGCTGATCTGGCGAAACTGCTCGATGGTTGAGGAATTCTTCTCTTTGGGAATCAGGATCCCTCCTGCCCGTCGCCATGCCTTTGGTATCATTCCTTTTTCCCATGCCACTTTCATAAGCTTCCAGAGGTATTTCAAGACGCCTGGCGTGTTCTTATACACCCTGTATGGAATGCCGTTGGGCCCCGGGGCTGAAGCTGTTCTTGCCCGTTTTACTGTGCTCTCAACTTCGCTCCATGTGGGGGGCCTTGTTTCCATCTGGTGCTCAGGTGGTTGGATGGGTGGCATATCCTCCGGAATGCTGGCTGGCACATGCCTCTGTTTGTCGGAGTAGGTCTTCCGAAGATGTTCTTCCAGTTCTCTTATGGGTACTTTGAGGGTCCCAGATTTCTCCTTAACAAATTTATAGGGATCTCTGTAGAAGGCAGTCCTCGTTCGCTCTCTCTTCTTATGTTGCCTTCTCAGGCATTCTGCTCTTCGCAGTGCTGCCAGACGCTGCTTGATGTCGCCCTGTAGTGCCCCAAGGCCTTTCCTTTCCACTTCCGTGGCCTTCTTCCATTGTTTCCTCAGGCACCTCCTTTCTTTCACGAGTCTCTGAATCTCTTGTTGTCTCCTGGACTTGAGATGAGCAGATGGTTCCTTCTGTGTCTGCAAGTTCTCACGTTTCACAACAAATCTCTCTGCTCCATAGCTATAAATGGTCTCTCCGATCTTGTCCAGTTTTTTCTCCACACCCCCTTTCAGACCTTCTAAAAGGTGGACGAGGTCTGTGTCTGTGGTTTCCCACTCCTTTTTCTGACAGGATTTAGGCCACAAGATTTGAGGTTTTCGTCCAGTCAGCCTCCGCTCTACTGCTGTCTGTGGCTGGATGGGCTCTGGGCTGATGTTCATAAATGGATCTGTGCTTGATTGAGCTTCGTCTGGGGTTCTGATACCCTGTGGACTGTGGTGAATATCCTGCCACTGGGCTTCACTCGACTGATTTGCCCTACCTCTAAGGAAGTAATGGTCAATGCGAGGCCCCTTGCTAAGCTCTCTCAGACACTTGAAACAATGTTATTACAGAAATCCGCTTTTTGGCAGTTTCTCAGCGAGAAACAGTCATTTTGAACCTGAAACACTGTAAGTGGTTTGGTGAGTCCAATAATGAAATGAGTCTCTCAAATCAACTACATAGACTCCTTTCTCCAATTTTCTGACGTTTTCAATAGCTTGCCTTGAAAAATCAGAAGGTAAATCAATGTTATGACAGAAATCCGCTTTTTGGCCTTTTCTCAGCGAGAAACAGTCATTTTGTACCTGAAACACTGTAAGTGGTTTGGTGCGTCCAATAATGAAATGAGTCTCTCAAATCAACTACATAGACTCCTTTCTCCAAATTTCGGACGTTTTCAATAGCTTGCCTTAAAAAATCAGAAGGTAAATCAATGTTATGACAGAAATCCGCTTTTTGGCATTTTCTCAGCGAGAAACAGTAATTTTGTACCTGAAACACTGTAAGTGGTTTGGTGAGTCCAATAATGAAATGAGTCCCTCAAATCAACTACAGAGACTCCTTTCTCCAATTTTCTGACGTTTTCAATAGGTTGCCTTAAAAATTCAGAAGGTAAAACAATGTTATTACAGAAATCCGCTTTTTGGCATTTTCTAGGCGAGAAACAGTCATTTTGTACCTGAAACACTGTAAGTGGTTTGGTCAGTCCAATAATGAAATGAGTCTCTCAAATCAACTACTTAGACTCCTTTCTCCAATTTTCTGACGTTTTCTATAGCTTGCCTTGAAAAATCAGAAGGTAAATTAATGTTATGACAGAAATCCGCTTTTTGGCATTTTCTCAGCGAGAAACAGTCATTTTGTACCTGAAACACTGTAAGTGGTTTGGTGAGTCCAATAATGAAATGAGTCTCTCAAATCAACTACATAGACACCTTTCTCCAATTTTCTAACATTTTCAATAGCTTGCCTTAAAAAATCAGAAGGTAAATCAATGTTATGACAGAAATCCGCTTTTTGGCATTTTCTCAGCGAGAAACAGTAATTTTGTACCTGAAACACTGTAAGTGGTTTGGTGAGTCCAATAATGAAATGAGTCCCTCAAATCAACTACAGAGACTCCTTTCTCCAATTTTCTGACGTTTTCAATAGGTTGCCTTAAAAATTCAGAAGGTAAAACAATGTTATTACAGAAATCCGCTTTTTGGCATTTTCTAGGCGAGAAACAGTCATTTTGTACCTGAAACACTGTAAGTGGTTTGGTCAGTCCAATAATGAAATGAGTCTCTCAAATCAACTACTTAGACTCCTTTCTCCAATTTTCTGACGTTTTCAATAGCTTGCCTTGAAAAATCAGAATGTAAATTAATGTTATGACAGAAATCCGGTTTTTGGCATTTTCTCAGCGAGAAACAGTCATTTTGTACCTGAAACACTGTAAGTGGTTTGGTGAGTCCAATAATGAAATGAGTCTCTCAAATCAACTACATAGACACCTTTCTCCAATTTTCTAACATTTTCAATAGCTTGCCTTGAAAAATCAGAAGGTAAATCAATGTTATGACAGAAATCCGCTTTTTGGCATTTTCTCAGCGAGAAACAGTAATTTTGTACCTGAAACACTGTAAGTGGTTTGGTGAGTCCAATAATGAAATGAGTCTCTCAAATCAACTACATAGACTCCTTTTTCCAATTTTCTAACGTTTTCAATAGTTTGCTTTAAAAAATCAGAAGGTAAAACAATGTTATTACAGAAATCCGCTTTTTGGCATTTTCTCAGCGAGAAACAGTCATTTTGTACCTGAAACACTGTAAGTGGTTTGGTGAGTCCAATAATGAAATGAATCTCTCAAATCAACTACATAGACACCTTTCTCCAATTTTCTAACGTTTTCATTAGCTTGCCTTAAATAATCAGAAGGTAAATCAATGTTATGACAGAAATCCGCTTTTTGGCATTTTCTCAGCGAGAAACAGTCATTTTGTACCTGAAACACTGTAAGTGGTTTGGTGAGTCCAATAATGAAATGAGTCGCTCAAATCAACTACATAGACACCTTTCTCCAATTTTCTAACGTTTTCAATAGCTTGCCTTAAAAAATCAGAAGGTAAATCAATGTTATGACAGAAATCCGCTTTTTGGCATTTTCTCAGCGAGAAACAGTCATTTTGTACCTGAAACACTGTAAGTGGTTTGGTGAGTCCAATAATGAAATGAATCTCTCAAATCAACTACATAGACACCTTTCTCCAATTTTCTAACGTTTTCATTAGCTTGCCTTAAATAATCAGAAGGTAAATCAATGTTATGACAGAAATCCGCTTTTTGGCATTTTCTCAGCGAGAAACAGTCATTTTGTACCTGAAACACTGTAAGTGGTTTGGTGAGTCCAATAATGAAATGAGTCGCTCAAATCAACTACATAGACACCTTTCTCCAATTTTCTAACGTTTTCAATAGCTTGCCTTAAAAAATCAGAAGGTAAATCAATGTTATGACAGAAATCCGCTTTTTGGCATTTTCTCAGCGAGAAACAGTCATTTTGTACCTGAAACACTGTAAGTGGTTTGGTGAGTCCAATAATGAAATGAGTCGCTCAAATCAACTACATAGACACCTTTCTCCAATTTTCTAACGTTTTCAATAGCTTGCCTTAAAAAATCAGAAGGTAAATCAATGTTATGACAGAAATCCGCTTTTTGGCAGTTTCTCAGCGAGAAACAGTCATTTTGTACCTGAAACGCTGTAAGTGGTTTGGTGAGTCCAATAATGAAACGAGTCTCTCAAATCAACTACATAGACTCCTTTCTCCAATTTTCTGACGTTTTCAATAGCTTGCCTTAAAAAATCAGAAGGTAATTCAATGTTATGACAGAAATCCGCTTTTTGGCAGTTTCTCAGCGAGAAACAGTCATTTTGTACCTGAAACACTGTAAGTGGTTTGGTGAGTCCAATAATGAAATGAGTCGCTCAAATCAACTACATAGACTCCTTTCTCCAATTTTCTGACGTTTTCAATAGCTTGCCTTAAAAAATCAGAAGGTAGGATTCTTAATAGGACTAGCTGTTAATATCCCTAAAATATATCAGCACGATAACTCCTATCGGACATGACTGTTGGGTGGAGTTTGGACAGGATCGCGGGGCACCACCAAATCTACACGTCATCAGTTGTGTGCCTTGTCTTCATCAGGTGTTTCGGCCTCTTAACACAATACACCCTCTTCCAAGGTTGGCCTGCCACAGGCTGATCAGACCTGGGTGTGTGTCATATGGTGGCACCCCGTGGTCATCAAACAGCCCATGTTGCATCCCTCCGTTTCAGCCACAGCCAGTGACTGCTCCGTTCGGCTGCTTTGGCAAGTTCTTTTATTGCCTTCCGCTGGGCCTGTCCTCTGATCCCAACTTCCTTCAGGAGCCGTGTGGTGGACCTGGCTACAAAGCCTCGGCAGCCAACCTCCACTGGCCACACCTTTACGTTCCATCCCCGCGCCTCAGCATCAGCTGCTAGGTTAGCATAACGCAGCCTTTTTCTTTCGAATGCTTCGTCGATGTTATCCTCCCACGGGACAGTCAGCTCCACAATGAAGACACGCCGGCAGGACTTGGACCAGAGGACCAAATCTGGGCGCAGGTTGGTTGCTGCGATTTCTGGCGGGAAAGTGAGCCTCTGGCTGAGGTCTACCCGCATTTCCCAATCCCGGGCTGTGTCCAGTGGGCCTGAGTTTGGAGGTGATGGCTTGGTTCTCCGTTTCTCCCCTTGTCGGACGAATGTTGTCTTCCGTGGGAGGGTGGTCTGGGTTTTGAAAGGCATGGCGTTGATGGTGACCCTCTTGTCCTCAAGTTCGGCAGCCAAGCCCTTCAACACTTGGTTATGGCACCAGGTGTATCTTCCTTGAGTCAGGCTGGTCTTGCAACCCACCAGGATGTGTTTGAGGGTTGCTGGGGCTGCACACTGCAGGCAGGCTGGGTCCTCTCCATACCAGAGATGTAGGTTGGTTGGAGAGGGCAGGACATCATAAGTGGCTCTGATGATGAAGCTGAGCCTATTAGCCTCCATGCTCCACATCTCATTCCACGTGATTTTCCTCCTCTCCACACCCTCCCACCTCATCCAGCGTCCTTGCTGGGCTTGGGAGACTGCCTTGGCACACCTGGCTGCCTCCTCCTGGTTGCGCACCTCCTCAACCACCATGTGTCGCCGTTCAGACGGAGTAGCCTTTTGCCAAGCGGGTGTTGTTGCTTCCAGGCCAAGACCCCCTCTGCCATGTTGGACTCGTCCCACTATATCCCGGTGTCTGAGGGTGGTCTTTGCCACTTCTACTGCTGCAGATGGTTTCCATTTCCTCCCTGTTGCCAGGTTTGGAGCCGCATCTCTGACGCATGGGTCCCGGGATTCTGTAAGAGTCATTTCCACCCTTGTTTTGGCACATTTGTACTCCTCCACCAGGCTTGAGATTGGAAGGGAGAGCGCTCCATTGCCATACAGGCCTATGCTGGAAAGGCATCTCGGCAGTCCAAGCCACTTCCTCACTTGGGCATTCACCAGTCTCTCAAGCCGATTGACATGAGATAAGGTGACCTCATAGATGGAAATTGGCCACATGAGGCGAGGTAGCAGCCCAAACTTAAAGCACCATAGCTTCAATTTTCCAGGGAGAGCAGTGTTGTTAATCTGCTTGAGGCCGCTGATTGTATCCTGCCTGAGTTGTTCCACCTGCTCAGAGTCTTTAAGTTCTGCGCTATACCATCGGCCAAGGCTTTTGATAGGCTTCTCCAGAACTTGTTGGGATTGGCTGGTCGTCCACATAGAACCTTGCATTGGTGAGCTTACCTTTGACAATGGAGATGCTACGGGATTTGCTGGGTTTAATCTCCATTCGTGCCCATTTGATGTTTCCCCGGAGTTTCTCCAGCAGACGTTTGGTACATGCGACCGTTGTTGTTATTGTCGTCATGTCGTCCATGTACGCCCTGATTGGGGGAAGACGGAGCCCGCTCTCAATCGTTCTCCTCCAACCACCCATCGTGATGCACGAATAAGTAGCTCCATTGCCATTGTAAACACCAGTGGCGAGATGGTGCAGCCCGCCATAATGCCTATCTCAAGGTGCTGCCAGGCAGTTGTACTATCCTGTGCTGTAACACAGAATTGGAGATCCTGGAAGTAGGCTTTGACTAGACTTGTGATGCCCTCTGGCACTTGAAAGAAGTTGAACGCTGTCCACAAGATCTCATGAGGCACTGACCCGAAGGCATTGGCAAGATCTAAAAACACCACATGCAGGTCTTTCTTCTCCTTCTTGGCCGTCTGTACTTGGTGCCAGATGACATTTGTGTGTTCCAAGCAACCTGAGAACCCAATTATCCCTGCCTTTTGCACTGAGGTGTCAACAAAGTTGTTCGCCAGCAGGAATGCTGAGAGCCTACGGGCCACGACACTGAAGAAAATCTTTCCTTCCACATTGAGAAGGCTGATCTGGCGAAACTGCTCGATGGTTGAGGAATTCTTCTCTTTGGGAATCAGGATCCCTCCTGCCCGTCGCCATGCCTTTGGTATCATTCCTTTTTCCCATGCCACTTTCATAAGCTTCCAGAGGTATTTCAAGACGCCTGGCGTGTTCTTATACACCCTGTATGGAATGCCGTTGGGCCCCGGGGCTGAAGCTGTTCTTGCCCGTTTTACTGTGCTCTCAACTTCGCTCCCAATAATGAAATGAGTCGCTCAAATCAACTACATAGACACCTTTCTCCAATTTTCTAACGTTTTCAATAGCTTGCCTTAAAAAATCAGAAGGTAAATCAATGTTATGACAGAAATCCGCTTTTTGGCATTTTCTCAGCGAGAAACAGTCATTTTGTACCTGAAACACTGTAAGTGGTTTGGTGAGTCCAATAATGAAATGAGTCGCTCAAATCAACTACATAGTCTCCTTTCTCCAATGTTCTGACATTTTCAATAGCTTGCCTTGAAAAATCACAAGGTAAATCAATGTTATGATAGAAATCCGCTTTTTGGCATTTTCTCAGCGAGAAACAGTCATTTTGTACCTGAAACACTGTAAGTGGTTTGGTGAGTCCAATAATGAAATTAGTCGCTCAAATCAACTACATAGACACCTTTCTCCAATTTTCTGACGTTTTCAATAGCTTGCCTTAAAAAATCAGAAGGTAAATCAATGTTATGACAGAAATCCGCTTTTTGGCAGTTTCTCAGCGAGAAACAGTCATTTTGTACCTGAAACACTGTAAGTGGTTTGGTGAGTCCAATAATGAAACTAGTCCCTCAAATCAACTACATAGACTCCTTTCTCCAATTTTCTGACGTTTTCAATAGGTTGCCTTAAAAATTCAGAAGTTAAAACAATGTTATTACAGAAATCCGCTTTTTGGCATTTTCTAGGCGAGAAACCGTCATTTTGTACCTGAAACACTGTAAGTGGTTTGGTCAGTCCAATAATGAAATGAGTCTCTCAAATCAACGACTTAGACTCCTTTCTCCAATTTTCTGACGTTTTCAATAGCTTGCCTTGAAAAATCAGAAGGTAAATCAATGTTATGACAGAAATCCGCTTTTTGGCATTTTCTCAGCGAGAAACAGTCATTTTGTACCTGAAACACTGTAAGTGGTTTGGTGAGTCCAATAATGAAATGAGTCTCTCAAATCAACTACATAGACACCTTTCTCCAATTTTCTAACATTTTCAATAGCTTGCCTTGAAAAATCAGAAGGTAAATCAATGTTATGACAGAAATCCGCTTTTTGGCATTTTCTCAGCGAGAAACAGTCATTTTGTACCTGAAACACTGTAAGTGGTTTGGTGAGTCCAATAATTAAATGAGTCTCTCAAATCAACTACATAGACTCCTTTCTCCAATTTTCTGACGTTTTCAATAGCTTGCCTTGAAAAATCAGAAGGTAAATTAATGTTATGACAGAAATCCGCTTTTTGGCATTTTCTAGGCGAGAAACAGTCATTTTGTACCTGAAACACTGTAAGTGGTTAGGTGAGTCCAATAATGAAATGAGTCTCTCAAATCAACTACATAGACACCTTTCTCCAATTTTCTAACATTTTCAATAGCTTGCCTTGAAAAATCAGAAGGTAAATCAATGTTATGACAGAAATCCGCTTTTTGGCATTTTCTCAGCGAGAAACAGTCATTTTGTACCTGAAACACTGTAAGTGGTTTGGTGAGTCCAATAATGAAATGAGTCTCTCAAATCAACTACATAGACTCCTTTTTCCAATTTTCTAACGTTTTCAATAGCTTGCCTTAAAAAATCAGAAGGTAAAACAATGTTATTACAGAAATCCGCTTTTTGGCATTTTCTCAGCGAGAAACAGTCATTTTGTACCTGAAACACTGTAAGTGGTTTGGTGCGTCCAATAATGAAATGAGTCACTCAAATCAACTACATAGACTCCTTTCTCCAATTTTCGGACGTTTTCAATAGCTTGCCTTAAAAAATCAGAAGGTAAATCAATGTTATGACAGAAATCCGCTTTTTGGCATTTTCTCAGCGAGAAACAGTCATTTTGTACCTGAAACACTGTAAGTGGTTTGGTGAGTCCAATAATTAAATGAGTCTCTCAAATCAACTACATAGACTCCCTTTTCCAATTTTCTAACGTTTTCAATAGCTTGCCTTAAAAAATCAGAAGGTAAATCAATGTTATGACAGAAATCCGCTTTTTGGCATTTTCTCAGCGAGAAACAGTCATTTTGTACCTGAAACACTGTAAGTGGTTTGGTGAGTCCAATAATGAAATGAGTCGCTCAAATCAACTACATAGACAACTTTCTCCAATTTTCTAACGTTTTCAATAGCTTGCCTTAAAAAATCAGAAGGTAAATCAATGTTATGACAGAAATCCGCTTTTTGGCATTTTCTCAGCGAGAAACAGTCATTTTGTACCTGAAACACTGTAAGTGGTTTGGTGAGTCCAATAATTAAATGAGTCTCTCAAATCAACTACATAGACTCCCTTTTCCAATTTTCTAACGTTTTCAATAGCTTGCCTTAAAAAATCAGAAGGTAAAACAATGTTATTACAGAAATCCGCTTTTTGGCATTTTCTCAGCGAGAAACAGTCATTTTGTACCTGAAACACTGTAAGTGGTTTGGTGAGTCCA
This sequence comes from Cololabis saira, assembly GCF_033807715.1. NCBI lineage: Eukaryota > Metazoa > Chordata > Actinopteri > Beloniformes > Belonidae > Cololabis > Cololabis saira. The sequence continues at coordinate 446,649 of NW_026906199.1, read as the reverse complement.
ATAATGAAATGAATCTCTCAAATCAACTACATAGACACCTTTCTCCAATTTTCTAACGTTTTCAATAGCTTGCCTTAAAAAATCAGAAGGTAAATCAATGTTATGACAGAAATCCGCTTTTTGGCATTTTCTCAGCGAGAAACAGTCATTTTGTACCTGAAACACTGTAAGTGGTTTGGTGAGTCCAATAATGAAATGAGTCGCTCAAATCAACTACATAGACAACTTTCTCCAATTTTCTAACGTTTTCAATAGCTTGCCTTAAAAAATCAGAAGGTAAATCAATGTTATGACAGAAATCCGCTTTTTGGCATTTTCTCAGCGAGAAACAGTCATTTTGTACCTGAAACACTGTAAGTGGTTTGGTGAGTCCAATAATGAAATGAGTCGCTCAAATCAACTACATAGACACCTTTCTCAAATTTTCTAACGTTTTCAATAGCTTGCCTTAAAAAATCAGAAGGTAAATCAATGTTATGACAGAAATCCGCTTTTTGGCATTTTCTCAGCGAGAAACAGTCATTTTGTACCTGAAACACTGTAAGTGGTTTGGTGAGTCCAATAGTGAAACGAGTCTCTCAAATCAACTACATAGTCTCCTTTCTCCAATGTTCTGACATTTTCAATAGCTTGCCTTGAAAAATCAGAAGGTAAATCAATGTTATGATAGAAATCCGCTTTTTGGCATTTTCTCAGCGAGAAACAGTCATTTTGTACCTGAAACACTGTAAGTGGTTTGGTGAGTCCAATAATGAAATTAGTCTCTCAAATCAACTACATAGACTAGTTTTTCCAATTTTCTAACGTTTTCAATAGCTTGCCTTAAATAATCAGAAGGTAAAACAATGTTACTACAGAAATCCGCTTTTTGGCATTTTCTCAGCGAGAAACGGTCATTTTGTCCCTGAAACACTGTAAGTGGTTTGGTGAGTCCAATAATGAAATGAGTCTCTCAAATCAACTACATAGACTCCTTTTTCCAATTTTCTAACGTTTTCAATAGCTTGCCTTAAATAATCAGAAGGTAAAACAATGTTATTACAGAAATCCGCTTTTTGGCATTTTCTCAGCGAGAAACAGTAATTTTGTACCTGAAACACTGTAAGTGGTTTGGTGAGTCCAATAATGAAATGAGTCTCTCAAATCAACTACATAGACTCCTTTTTCCAATTTTCTAACGTTTTCAATAGCTTGCCTTAAAAAATCAGAAGGTAAAACAATGTTATTACAGAAATCCGCTTTTTGGCATTTTCTCAGCGAGAAACAGTCATTTTGTACCTGAAACACTGTAAGTGGTTTGGTGAGTCCAATAATGAAATGAGTCGCTCAAATCAACTACATAGACACCTTTCTCCAATTTTCTAACGTTTTCAATAGCTTGCATTAAAAAATCAGAAGGTAAATCAATGTTATGACAGAAATCCGCTTTTTGGCATTTTCTCAGCGAGAAACAGTCATTTTGTACCTGAAACACTGTAAGTGGTTTGGTGAGTCCAATAATGAAATGAGTCCCTCAAATCAACTACATAGACTCCTTTCTCCAATTTTCTGACGTTTTCAATAGGTTGCCTTAAAAATTCAGAAGGTAAAACAATGTTATTACAGAAATCCGCTTTTTGGCATTTTCTAGGCGAGAAACAGTCATTTTGTACCTGAAACACTGTAAGTGGTTTGGTGAGTCCAATAATGAAATGAGTCTCTCAAATCAACTACTTAGACTCATTTCTCCAATTTTCTGACGTTTTCAATAGCTTGCCTTGAAAAATCAGAAGGTAAATCAATGTTATGACAGAAATCCGCTTTTTGGCATTTTCTCAGCGAGAAACAGTCATTTTGTACCTGAAACACTGTAAGTGGTTTGGTGAGTCCAATAATGAAATGAGTCTCTCAAATCAACTACATAGACTCCTTTTTCCAATTTTCTAACGTTTTCAATAGCTTGCCTTAAAAAATCAGAAGGTAAAACAATGTTATTACAGAAATCCGCTTTTTGGCATTTTCTCAGCGAGAAACAGTCATTTTGTACCTGAAACACTGTAAGTGGTTTGGTGAGTCCAATAATGAAATGAATCTCTCAAATCAACTACATAGACACCTTTCTCCAATTTTCTAACGTTTTCAATAGCTTGCCTTAAAAAATCAGAAGGTAAATCAATGTTATGACAGAAATCCGCTTTTTGGCATTTTCTCAGCGAGAAACAGTCATTTTGTACCTGAAACACTGTAAGTGGTTTGGTGAGTCCAATAATGAAATGAGTCGCTCAAATCAACTACATAGACACCTTTCTCCAATTTTCTGACGTTTTCCATAGCTTGCCTTAAAAAATCAGAAGGTAAATCAATGTTATGACAGAAATCCGCTTTTTGGCAGTTTCTCAGCGAGAAACAGTCATTTTGTACCTGAAACACTGTAAGTGGTTTGGTGAGTCCAATAATGAAATGAGTCGCTCAAATCAACTACATAGACTCCTTTCTCCAATTTTCTGACGTTTTCAATAGCTTGCCTTAAAAAATCAGAAGGTAGGATTCTTAATAGGACTAGCTGTTAATATCCCTAAAATATATCAGCACGATAACTCCTATCGGACATGACTGTTGGGTGGAGTTTGGACAGGATCGCGGGGCACCACCAAATCTACACGTCATCAGTTGTGTGCCTTGTCTTCATCAGGTGTTTCGGCCTCTTAACACAATACACCCTCTTCCAAGGTTGGCCTGCCACAGGCTGATCAGACCTGGGTGTGTGTCATATGGTGGCACCCCGTGGTCATCAAACAGCCCATGTTGCATCCCTCCGTTTCAGCCACAGCCAGTGACTGCTCCGTTCGGCTGCTTTGGCAAGTTCTTTTATTGCCTTCCGCTGGGCCTGTCCTCTGATCCCAACTTCCTTCAGGAGCCGTGTGGTGGACCTGGCTACAAAGCCTCGGCAGCCAACCTCCACTGGCCACACCTTTACGTTCCATCCCCGCGCCTCAGCATCAGCTGCTAGGTTAGCATAACGCAGCCTTTTTCTTTCGAATGCTTCGTCGATGTTATCCTCCCACGGGACAGTCAGCTCCACAATGAAGACACGCCGGCAGGACTTGGACCAGAGGACCAAATCTGGGCGCAGGTTGGTTGCTGCGATTTCTGGCGGGAAAGTGAGCCTCTGGCTGAGGTCTACCCGCATTTCCCAATCCCGGGCTGTGTCCAGTGGGCCTGAGTTTGGAGGTGATGGCTTGGTTCTCCGTTTCTCCCCTTGTCGGACGAATGTTGTCTTCCGTGGGAGCGTGGTCTGGGTTTTGAAAGGCATGGCGTTGATGGTGACCCTCTTGTCCTCAAGTTCGGCAGCCAAGCCCTTCAACACTTGGTTATGGCGCCAGGTGTATCTTCCTTGAGTCAGGCTGGTCTTGCAACCCACCAGGATGTGTTTGAGGGTTGCTGGGGCTGCACACTGCAGGCAGGCTGGGTCCTCTCCATACCAGAGATGTAGGTTGGTTGGAGAGGGCAGGACATCATAAGTGGCTCTGATGATGAAGCTGAGCCTATTAGCCTCCATGCTCCACATCTCATTCCACGTGATTTTCCTCCTCTCCACACCCTCCCACCTCATCCAGCGTCCTTGCTGGGCTTGGGAGACTGCCTTGGCACACCTGGCTGCCTCCTCCTGGTTGTGCACCTCCTCAACCACCATGTGTCGCCGTTCAGACGGAGTAGCCTTTTGCCAAGCGGGTGTTGTTGCTTCCAGGCCAAGACCCCCTCTGCCATGTTGGACTCGTCCCACTATATCCCGGTGTCTGAGGGTGGTCTTTGCCACTGCTACTGCTGCAGATGGTTTCCATTTCCTCCCTGTTGCCAGGTTTGGAGCCGCATCTCTGACGCATGGGTCCCGGGATTCTGTAAGAGTCATTTCCACCCTTGTTTTGGCACATTTGTACTCCTCCACCAGGCTTGAGATTGGAAGGGAGAGCGCTCCATTGCCATACAGGCCTATGCTGGAAAGGCATCTCGGCAGTCCAAGCCACTTCCTCACTTGGGCATTCACCAGTCTCTCAAGCCGATTGACATGAGATAAGGTGACCTCATAGATGGAAATTGGCCACATGAGGCGAGGTAGCAGCCCAAACTTAAAGCACCATAGCTTCAATTTTCCAGGGAGAGCAGTGTTGTTAATCTGCTTGAGGCCGCTGATTGTATCCTGCCTGAGTTGTTCCACCTGCTCAGAGTCTTTAAGTTCTGCGCTATACCATCGGCCAAGGCTTTTGATAGGCTTCTCCAGAACTTGTTGGGATTGGCTGGTCGTCCACATAGAACCTTGCATTGGTGAGCTTACCTTTGACAATGGAGATGCTACGGGATTTGCTGGGTTTAATCTCCATTCGTGCCCATTTGATGTTTCCCCGGAGTTTCTCCAGCAGACGTTTGGTACATGCGACCGTTGTTGTTATTGTCGTCATGTCGTCCATGTACGCCCTGATTGGGGGAAGACGGAGCCCGCTCTCAATCGTTCTCCTCCAACCACCCATCGTGATGCACGAATAAGTAGCTCCATTGCCATTGTAAACACCAGTGGCGAGATGGTGCAGCCCGCCATAATGCCTATCTCAAGGTGCTGCCAGGCAGTTGTACTATCCTGTGCTGTAACACAGAATTGGAGATCCTGGAAGTAGGCTTTGACTAGACTTGTGATGCCCTCTGGCACTTGAAAGAAGTTGAACGCTGTCCACAAGATCTCATGAGGCACTGACCCGAAGGCATTGGCAAGATCTAAAAACACCACATGCAGGTCTTTCTTCTCCTTCTTGGCCGTCTGTACTTGGTGCCAGATGACATTTGTGTGTTCCAAGCAACCTGAGAACCCAATTATCCCTGCCTTTTGCACTGAGGTGTCAACAAAGTTGTTCGCCAGCAGGAATGCTGAGAGCCTACGGGCCACGACACTGAAGAAAATCTTTCCTTCCACATTGAGAAGGCTGATCTGGCGAAACTGCTCGATGGTTGAGGAATTCTTCTCTTTGGGAATCAGGATCCCTCCTGCCCGTCGCCATGCCTTTGGTATCATTCCTTTTTCCCATGCCACTTTCATAAGCTTCCAGAGGTATTTCAAGACGCCTGGCGTGTTCTTATACACCCTGTATGGAATGCCGTTGGGCCCCGGGGCTGAAGCTGTTCTTGCCCGTTTTACTGTGCTATCAACTTCGCTCCATGTGGGGGGCCTTGTTTCCATCTGGTGCTCAGGTGGTTGGATGGGTGGCATATCCTCCGGAATGCTGGCTGGCACATGCCTCTGTTTGTCGGAGTAGGTCTTCCGAAGATGTTCTTCCAGTTCTCTTATGGGTACTTTGAGGGTCCCAGATTTCTCCCTGACAAAGAGGTCCTTAACAAATTTATAGGGATCTCTGTAGAAGGCAGTCCTCGTTCGCTCTCTCTTCTTATGTTGCCTTCTCAGGCATTCTGCTCTTCGCAGTGCTGCCAGACGCTGCTTGATGTCGCCCTGTAGTGCCCCAAGGCCTTTCCTTTCCACTTCCGTGGCCTTCTTCCATTGTTTCCTCAGGCACCTCCTTTCTTTCACGAGTCTCTGAATCTCTTGTTGTCTCCTGGACTTGAGATGAGCAGATGGTTCCTTCTGTGTCTGCAAGTTCTCACGTTTCACAACAAATCTCTCTGCTCCATAGCTATAAATGGTCTCTCCGATCTTGTCCAGTTTTTTCTCCACACCCCCTTTCAGACCTTCTAAAAGGTGGACGAGGTCTGTGTCTGTGGTTTCCCACTCCTTTTTCTGACAGGATTTAGGCCACAAGATTTGAGGTTTTCGTCCAGTCAGCCTCCGCTCTACTGCTGTCTGTGGCTGGATGGGCTCTGGGCTGATGTTCATAAATGGATCTGTGCTTGATTGAGCTTCGTCTGGGGTTCTGATACCCTGTGGACTGTGGTGAATATCCTGCCACTGGGCTTCACTCGACTGATTTGCCCTACCTCTAAGGAAGTAATGGTCAATGCGAGGCCCCTTGCTAAGCTCTCTCAGACACTTGAAACAATGTTTATTACAGAAATCCGCTTTTTGGCAGTTTCTCAGCGAGAAACAGTCATTTTGAACCTGAAACACTGTAAGTGGTTTGGTGAGTCCAATAATGAAATGAGTCTCTCAAATCAACTACATAGACTCCTTTCTCCAATTTTCTGACGTTTTCAATAGCTTGCCTTGAAAAATCAGAAGGTAAATCAATGTTATGACAGAAATCCGCTTTTTGGCCTTTTCTCAGCGAGAAACAGTCATTTTGTACCTGAAACACTGTAAGTGGTTTGGTGCGTCCAATAATGAAATGAGTCTCTCAAATCAACTACATAGACTCCTTTCTCCAATTTTCGGACGTTTTCAATAGCTTGCCTTAAAAAATCAGAAGGTAAATCAATGTTATGACAGAAATCCGCTTTTTGGCATTTTCTCAGCGAGAAACAGTCATTTTGTACCTGAAACACTGTAAGTGGTTTGGTGAGTCCAATAATGAAATGAGTCGCTCAAATCAACTACATAGACACCTTTCTCCAATTTTCTAACGTTTTCAATAGGTTGCCTTAAAAAATCAGAAGGTAAATCAATGTTATGACAGAAATCCGCTTTTTGGCATTTTCTCAGCGAGAAACAGTCATTTTGTACCTGAAACACTGTAAGTGGTTTGGTGAGTCCAATAATGAAATGAGTCGCTCAAATCAACTACATAGACACCTTTCTCCAATTTTCTAACATTTTCAATAGCTTGCCTTAAAAAATCAGAAGGTAAATCAATGTTATGACAGAAATCCGCTTTTTGGCAGTTTCTCAGCGAGAAACAGTCATTTTGTACCTGAAACACTGTAAGTGGTTTGGTGAGTCCAATAATGAAACGAGTCTCTCAAATCAACTACATAGACTCCTTTCTCCAATTTTCTGACGTTTTCAATAGGTTGCCTTAAAAATTCAGAAGGTAAAACAATGTTATTACAGAAATCCGCTTTTTGGCATTTTCTAGGCGAGAAACCGTCATTTTGTACCTGAAACACTGTAAGTGGTTTGGTCAGTCCAATAATGAAATGAGTCTCTCAAATCAACGACTTAGACTCCTTTCTCCAATTTTCTGACGTTTTCAATAGCTTGCCTTGAAAAATCAGAAGGTAAATCAATGTTATGACAGAAATCCGCTTTTTGGCATTTTCTCAGCGAGAAACAGTCATTTTGTACCTGAAACACTGTAAGTGGTTTGGTGAGTCCAGTAATGAAATGAGTCTCTCAAATCAACTACATAGACACCTTTCTCCAATTTTCTAACATTTTCAATAGCTTGCCTTGAAAAATCAGAAGGTAAATCAATGTTATGACAGAAATCCGCTTTTTGGCATTTTCTCAGCGAGAAACAGTCATTTTGTACCTGAAACACTGTAAGTGGTTTGGTGAGTCCAATAATTAAATGAGTCTCTCAAATCAACGACTTAGACTCCTTTCTCCAATTTTCTGACGTTTTCAATAGCTTGCCTTGAAAAATCAGAAGGTAAATCAATGTTATGACAGAAATCCGCTTTTTGGCATTTTCTCAGCGAGAAACAGTCATTTTGTACCTGAAACACTGTAAGTGGTTTGGTGAGTCCAGTAATGAAATGAGTCTCTCAAATCAACTACATAGACACCTTTCTCCAATTTTCTAACATTTTCAATAGCTTGCCTTGAAAAATCAGAAGGTAAATCAATGTTATGACAGAAATCCGCTTTTTGGCATTTTCTCAGCGAGAAACAGTCATTTTGTACCTGAAACACTGTAAGTGGTTTGGTGAGTCCAATAATTAAATGAGTCTCTCAAATCAACTACATAGACTCCTTTCTCCAATTTTCTGACGTTTTCAATAGCTTGCCTTGAAAAATCAGAAGGTAAATTAATGTTATGACAGAAATCCGCTTTTTGGCATTTTCTCAGCGAGAAACAGTCATTTTGTACCTGAAACACTGTAAGTGGTTTGGTGAGTCCAATAATGAAATGAGTCTCACAAATCAACTACATAGACACCTTTCTCCAATTTTCTAACATTTTCAATAGCTTGCCTTGAAAAATCAGAAGGTAAATCAATGTTATGACAGAAATCCGCTTTTTGGCATTTTCTCAGCGAGAAACAGTCATTTTGTACCTGAAACACTGTAAGTGGTTTGGTGAGTCCAATAATGAAATGAGTCTCTCAAATCAACTACATAGACTCCTTTTTCCAATTTTCTAACGTTTTCAATAGCTTGCCTTAAAAAATCAGAAGGTAAAACAATGTTATTACAGAAATCCGCTTTTTGGCATTTTCTCAGCGAGAAACAGTCATTTTGTACCTGAAACAATGTAAGTGGTTTGGTGAGTCCAATAATGAAATGAATCTCTCAAATCAACTACATAGACACCTTTCTCCAATTTTCTAACGTTTTCATTAGCTTGCCTTAAATAATCAGAAGGTAAATCAATGTTATGACAGAAATCCGCTTTTTGGCATTTTCTCAGCGAGAAACAGTCATTTTGTAACTGAAACACTGTAAGTGGTTTGGTGAGTCCAATAATGAAATGAGTCGCTCAAATCAACTACATAGACACCTTTCTCCAATTTTCTAACGTTTTCAATAGCTTGCCTTAAAAAATCAGAAGGTAAATCAATGTTATGACAGAAATCCGCTTTTTGGCATTTTCTCAGCGAGAAACAGTCATTTTGTACCTGAAACACTGTAAGTGGTTTGGTGAGTCCAATAATGAAATGAGTCGCTCAAATCAACTACATAGACACCTTTCTCCAATTTTCTAACGTTTTCAATAGCTTGCCTTAAAAAATCAGAAGGTAAATCAATGTTATGACAGAAATCCGCTTTTTGGCATTTTCTCAGCGAGAAACAGTCATTTTGTACCTGAAACACTGTAAGTGGTTTGGTGAGTCCAATAATGAAACGAGTCTCTCAAATCAACTACATAGTCTCCTTTCTCCAATGTTCTGACATTTTCAATAGCTTGCCTTGAAAAATCAGAAGGTAAATCAATGTTATGATAGAAATCCGCTTTTTGGCATTTTCTCAGCGAGAAACAGTCATTTTGTACCTGAAACACTGTAAGTGGTTTGGTGAGTCCAATAATGAAATTAGTCGCTCAAATCAACTACATAGACACCTTTCTCCAATTTTCTGACGTTTTCAATAGCTTGCCTTAAAAAATCAGAAGGTAATTCAATGTTATGACAGAAATCCGCTTTTTGGCATTTTCTCAGCGAGAAACAGTCATTTTGTACCTGAAACACTGTAAGTGGTTTGGTGAGTCCAATAATGAAACGAGTCTCTCAAATCAACTACATAGACACCTTTCTCCAATTTTCTAACGTTTTCAATAGCTTGCCTTAAAAAATCAGAAGGTAAATCAATGTTATGACAGAAATCCGCTTTTTGGCATTTTCTCAGCGAGAAACAGTCATTTTGTACCTGAAACACTGTAAGTGGTTTGGTGAGTCCAATAATGAAACGAGTCTCTCAAATCAACTACATAGTCTCCTTTCTCCAATGTTCTGACATTTTTAATAGCTTGCCTTGAAAAATCAGAAGGTAAATCAATGTTATGACAGAAATCCGCTTTTTGGCATTTTCTCAGCGAGAAACAGTCATTTTGTACCTGAAACACTGTAAGTGGTTTGGTGAGTCCAATAATGAAATTAGTCTCTCAAATCAACTACATAGACACCTTTCTCCAATTTTCTGACGTTTTCAATAGCTTGCCTTAAAAATTCAGAAGGTAAAACAATGTTATTACAGAAATCCGCTTTTTGGCATTTTCTAGGCGAGAAACAGTCATTTTGTACCTGAAACACTGTAAGTGGTTTGGTCAGTCCAATAATGAAATGAGTCTCTCAAATCAACTACTTAGACTCCTTTCTCCAATTTTCTGACGTTTTGAATAGCTTGCCTTAAAAAATCAGAAGGTATATCAATGTTATGACAGAAATCCGCTTTTTGGCATTTTCTCAGCGAGAAACAGTCATTTTGTACCTGAAACACTGTAAGTTGTTTGGTGAGTCCAATAATGAAATGAATCTCTCAAATCAACTACATAGACACCTTTCTCCAATTTTCTAACGTTTTCAATAGCTTGCCTTAAAAAATCAGAAGGTAAATCAATGTTATGACAGAAATCCGCTTTTTGGCATTTTCTCAGCGAGAAACAGTCATTTTGTACCTGAAACACTGTAAGTGGTTTGGTGAGTCCAATAATGAAATGAGTTGCTCAAATCAACTACATAGACAACTTTCTCCAATTTTCTAACGTTTTCAATAGCTTGCCTTAAAAAATCAGAAGGTAAATCAATGTTATGACAGAAATCCGCTTTTTGGCATTTTCTCAGCGAGAAACAGTCATTTTGTACCTGAAACACTGTAAGTGGTTTGGTGAGTCCAATAATGAAATGAGTCGCTCAAATCAACTACATAGACACCTTTCTCCAATTTTCTAACGTTTTCAATAGCTTGCCTTAAAAAATCAGAAGGTAAATCAATGTTATGACAGAAATCCGCTTTTTGGCATTTTCTCAGCGAGAAACAGTCATTTTGTACCTGAAACACTGTAAGTGGTTTGGTGAGTCCAATAATGAAATGAGTCGCTCAAATCAACTACATAGACACCTTTCTCCAATTTTCTAACATTTTCAATAGCTTGCCTTGAAAAATCAGAAGGTAAATCAATGTTATGACAGAAATCCGCTTTTTGGCATTTTCTCAGCGAGAAACAGTCATTTTGTACCTGAAACACTGTAAGTGGTTTGGTGAGTCCAATAATGAAACGAGTCTCTCAAATCAACTACATAGTCTCCTTTCTCCAATGTTCTGACATTTTTAATAGCTTGCCTTGAAAAATCAGAAGGTAAATCAATGTTATGACAGAAATCCGCTTTTTGGCATTTTCTCAGCGAGAAACAGTCATTTTGTACCTGAAACACTGTAAGTGGTTTGGTGAGTCCAATAATGAAATTAGTCTCTCAAATCAACTACATAGACTAGTTCTTCCAATTTTCTAACGTTTTCAATAGCTTGCCTTAAAAAATCAGAAGGTAAAACAATGTTATTACAGAAATCCGCTTTTTGCCATTTTCTCAGCGAGAAACGGTCATTTTGTACCTGAAACACTGTAAGTGGTTTGGTGAGTCCAATAATGAAATGAGTCTCTCAAATCAACTACATAGACTCCTTTCTCCAATTTTCTGACGTTTTCAATAGCTTGCCTTGAAAAATCAGAAGGTAAATCAATGTTATGACAGAAATCCGCTTTTTGGCATTTTCTCAGCGAGAAACAGTCATTTTGTACCTGAAACACTGTAAGTGGTTTGGTGAGTCCAATAATGAAATGAGTCGCTCAAATCAACTACATAGACACCTTTCTCCAATTTTCTGACGTTTTCAATAGCTTGCCTTAAAAATTCAGAAGGTAAAACAATGTTATTACAGAAATCCGCTTTTTGGCATTTTCTAGGCGAGAAACAGTCATTTTGTACCTGAAACACTGTAAGTGGTTTGGTCAGTCCAATAATGAAATGAGTCTCTCAAATCAACTACTTAGACTCCTTTCTCCAATTTTCTGACGTTTTCAATAGCTTGCCTTAAAAAATCAGAAGGTATATCAATGTTATGACAGAAATCCGCTTTTTGGCATTTTCTCAGCGAGAAACAGTCATTTTGTACCTGAAACACTGTAAGTGGTTTGGTGAGTCCAATAATGAAATGAGTCGCTCAAATCAACTACATAGACACCTTTCTCCAATTTTCTAACGTTTTCAATAGCTTGCCTTAAAAAATCAGAAGGTAAATCAATGTTATGACAGAAATCCGCTTTTTGGCATTTTCTCAGCGAGAAACAGTCATTTTGTACCTGAAACACTGTAAGTGGTTTGGTGAGTCCAATAATGAAATGAGTCGCTCAAATCAACTACATAGACACCTTTCTCCAATTTTCTAACGTTTTCAATAGCTTGCCTTAAAAAATCAGAAGGTAAATCAATGTTATGACAGAAATCCGCTTTTTGGCATTTTCTCAGCGAGAAACAGTCATTTTGTACCTGAAACACTGTAAGTGGTTTGGTGAGTCCAATAATGAAATGAGTCGCTCAAATCAACTACATAGACACCTTTCTCCAATTTTCTAACGTTTTCAATAGCTTGCCTTAAAAAATCAGAAGGTAAATCAATGTTATGACAGAAATCCGCTTTTTGGCATTTTCTCAGCGAGAAACAGTCATTTTGTACCTGAAACACTGTAAGTGGTTTGGTGAGTCCAATAATGAAATGAGTCTCTCAAATCAACTACATAGACTCCTTTTTCCAATTTTCTAACGTTTTCAATAGCTTGCCTTAAAAAATCAGAAGGTAAAACAATGTTATTACAGAAATCCGCTTTTTGGCATTTTCTCAGCGAGAAACAGTCATTTTGTACCTGAAACACTGTAAGTGGTTTGGTGAGTCCAATAATGAAATGAGTCGCTCAAATCAACTACATAGACACCTTTCTCCAATTTTCTAACGTTTTCAATAGCTTGCCTTAAAAAATCAGAAGGTAAATCAATGTTATGACAGAAATCCGCTTTTTGGCATTTTCTCAGCGAGAAACAGTCATTTTGTACCTGAAACACTGTAAGTGGTTTGGTGAGTCCAATAATGAAATGAGTCGCTCAAATCAACTACATAGACACCTTTCTCCAATTTTCTAACGTTTTCAATAGCTTGCCTTAAAAAATCAGAAGGTAAATCAATGTTATGACAGAAATCCGCTTTTTGGCATTTTCTCAGCGAGAAACAGTCATTTTGTACCTGAAACACTGTAAGTGGTTTGGTGAGTCCAATAATGAAATGAGTCGCTCAAATCAACTACATAGACACCTTTCTCCAATTTTCTAACGTTTTCAATAGCTTGCCTTAAAAAATCAGAAGGTAAATCAATGTTATGACAGAAATCCGCTTTTTGGCATTTTCTCAGCGAGAAACAGTCATTTTGTACCTGAAACACTGTAAGTGGTTTGGTGAGTCCAATAATGAAATGAGTCTCTCAAATCAACTACATAGACTCCTTTTTCCAATTTTCTAACGTTTTCAATAGCTTGCCTTAAAAAATCAGAAGGTAAAACAATGTTATTACAGAAATCCGCTTTTTGGCATTTTCTCAGCGAGAAACAGTCATTTTGTACCTGAAACACTGTAAGTGGTTTGGTGAGTCCAATAATGAAATGAGTCGCTCAAATCAACTACATAGACACCTTTCTCCAATTTTCTAACGTTTTCAATAGCTTGCCTTAAAAAATCAGAAGGTAAATCAATGTTATGACAGAAATCCGCTTTTTGGCATTTTCTCAGCGAGAAACAGTCATTTTGTACCTGAAACACTGTAAGTGGTTTGGTGAGTCCAATAATGAAATGAGTCTCTCAAATCAACTACATAGACTCCTTTTTCCAATTTTCTAACGTTTTCAATAGCTTGCCTTAAAAAATCAGAAGGTAAAACAATGTTATTACAGAAATCCGCTTTTTGGCATTTTCTCAGCGAGAAACAGTCATTTTGTACCTGAAACACTGTAAGTGGTTTGGTGAGTCCAATAATGAAATGAGTCGCTCAAATCAACTACATAGACACCTTTCTCCAATTTTCTAACGTTTTCAATAGCTTGCCTTAAAAAATCAGAAGGTAAATCAATGTTATGACAGAAATCCGCTTTTTGGCATTTTCTCAGCGAGAAACAGTCATTTTGTACCTGAAACACTGTAAGTGGTTTGGTGAGTCCAATAATGAAATGAGTCGCTCAAATCAACTACATAGACACCTTTCTCCAAATTTCTAACATTTTCAATAGCTTGCCTTGAAAACTCAGAAGGTAAATCAATGTTATGACAGAAATCCGCTTTTTGGCATTTTCTCAGCGAGAAACAGTCATTTTGTACCTGAAACACTGTAAGTGGTTTGGTGAGTCCAATAATGAAATGAGTCTCTCAAATCAACTACATAGACTCCTTTTTCCAATTTTCTAACGTTTTCAATAGCTTGCCTTAAAAAATCAGAAGGTAAAACAATGTTATTACAGAAATCCGCTTTTTGGCATTTTCTCAGCGAGAAACAGTCATTTTGTACCTGAAACACTGTAAGTGGTTTGGTGAGTCCAATAATGAAATGAATCTCTCAAATCAACTACATAGACACCTTTCTCCAATTTTCTAACGTTTTCAATAGCTTGCCTTAAAAAATCAGAAGGTAAATCAATGTTATGACAGAAATCCGCTTTTTGGCATTTTCTCAGCGAGAAACAGTCATTTTGTACCTGAAACACTGTAAGTGGTTTGGTGAGTCCAATAATGAAATTAGTCGCTCAAATCAACTACATAGACACCTTTCTCCAATTTTCTGACGTTTTCAATAGCTTGCCTTAAAAAATCAGAAGGTAATTCAATGTTATGACAGAAATCCGCTTTTTGGCATTTTCTCAGCGAGAAACAGTCATTTTGTACCTGAAACACTGTAAGTGGTTTGGTGAGTCCAATAATGAAATGAGTCGCTCAAATCAACTACATAGACAACTTTCTCCAATTTTCTAACGTTTTCAATAGCTTGCCTTAAAAAAATCAGAAGGTAAATCAATGTTATGACAGAAATCCGCTTTTTGGCATTTTCTCAGCGAGAAACAGTCATTTTGTACCTGAAACACTGTAAGTGGTTTGGTGAGTCCAATAATGAAATGAGTCGCTCAAATCAACTACATAGACACCTTTCTCCAATTTTCTAACGTTTTCAATAGCTTGCCTTAAAAAATCAGAAGGTAAATCAATGTTATGACAGAAATCCGCTTTTTGGCATTTTCTCAGCGAGAAACAGTCATTTTGTACCTGAAACACTGTAAGTGGTTTGGTGAGTCCAATAATGAAATGAGTCGCTCAAATCAACTACATAGACACCTTTCTCCAATTTTCTAACGTTTTCAATAGCTTGCCTTAAAAAATCAGAAGGTAAATCAATATTATGACAGAAATCCGCTTTTTGGCATTTTCTCAGCGAGAAACAGTCATTTTGTACCTGAAACACTGTAAGTGGTTTGGTGAGTCCAATAATGAAATGAGTCACTCAAATCAACTACATAGACACCTTTCTCCAATTTTCTAACGTTTTCAATAGCTTGCCTTAAAAAATCAGAAGGTAAATCAATGTTATGACAGAAATCCGCTTTTTGGCATTTTCTCAGCGAGAAAAAGTCATTTTGTACCTGAAACACTGTAAGTGGTTTGGTGAGTCCAATAATGAAATGAGTCGCTCAAATCAACTACATAGACACCTTTCTCCAATTTTCTAACATTTTCAATAGCTTGCCTTGAAAAATCAGAAGGTAAATCAATGTTATGACAGAAATCCGCTTTTTGGCATTTTCTCAGCGAGAAACAGTCATTTTGTACCTGAAACACTGTAAGTGGTTTGGTGAGTCCAATAATGAAATGAGTCTCTCAAATCAACTACATAGACTCCTTTTTCCAATTTTCTAACGTTTTCAATAGCTTGCCTTAAAAAATCAGAAGGTAAAACAATGTTATTACAGAAATCCGCTTTTTGGCATTTTCTCAGCGAGAAACAGTCATTTTGTACCTGAAACACTGTAAGTGGTTTGGTGAGTCCAATAATGAAATGAATCTCTCAAATCAACTACATAGACACCTTTCTCCAATTGTCTGACGTTTTCAATAGCTTGCCTTAAAAAATCAGAAGGTAAATCAATGTTATGACAGAAATCCGCTTTTTGGCATTTTCTCAGCGAGAAACAGTCATTTTGTACCTGAAACACTGTAAGTGGTTTGGTGAGTCCAATAATGAAATGAGTCGCTCAAATCAACTACATAGACACCTTTCTCCAATTTTCTAACGTTTTCAATAGCTTGCCTTAAAAAATCAGAAGGTAAATCAATGTTATGACAGAAATCCGCTTTTTGGCATTTTCTCAGCGAGAAACAGTCATTTTGTACCAACACAGTCTCACTCCCAGCGCGTCAAAAACCGACGCTTGGTCAGGGCCCTTAGGCGTCAGTTTCTGACGCACAAGGTCGCCCTCAGCGTCATGCACCGACGCAGCGGGCTCTCAACAGATTCTAATGTAACCCGGCGGCGTCGCTTCAAGCCGCTCACAGCATCAATCCCATTGGATAAGTGAGGACCGGCCGCGTCGCTTCCAGCCGCTGGGCGCATCAGTCCCCCATTGGATAACGGAGGATCGGACACACGGAAGTATTCTAATTACTGTCCGTTTTGACGTTAACGGCGATTTTCACAATGATATCTGTAACATTTCTTAAGGCAGAAACACAACATTAGTGGGTTAATTTCCTGCACATCAATGTTCATGTTTTTCCCTTCATTCTGAGAAATAAAGAGTTGTTTTACGCTGAAAGCATCATGACAGCCAATCAGAATCCTGGAAAAAACATCAACAAATGACACGTGTAACTTCCAGGCTGATTTATGGTTCCGCGTTACACCAACGCAGAGCCTACGGCGTAGGGTACGCTCTGCGTCGATTTAACGCGGACCATAATTCAGGCTTTATTCTAAAGGATGCAGGGGCAAAATGTTGCAAGGATGTCTTTGTGGTTTCCATTCGGAGCTATAAATCTGTTTTTTCCTAATCTG